>NC_056744.1:1485668031-1485708031 GCF_019279795.1 Protopterus annectens | reverse complement strand
TTGTCATAGAAGTTGATTTCAGTTCTCTTTGAATTCTGTGGTTACTGATTTTGATTAGTCTTCTCTTTTGCAATATTTTATTAATTTAAAGCTGAATATGGAGTCCTTAAATGAGTATGCAATTAATGAATTGTTAATGCACAAATATCTTGTACAGTGAAATAAATGCTATGCATATTTAAAGGTAACAGCTGATAACACTGGTGATCTATTATCCTCCTGTCAAAAGCTGGATGATTTACTTACCACTGTTCGAAGTAAATCTAGACTTGATGATGATTGTACTTGTGAGATTGGCATGGCATGGAGAATTGTCATTTTATATATTAATGACTGGACTGATTAAATAATGTTAGGCATAGAACAAATAGAACACATTTAGGAAATGATGCATCTATGTTCTACAAAGATCCTTCAACCCCTATGAAACAAGACAGTGCCCCTGGCAGCTTTGGAACTCTGGGTACAAGTATTCAGCTATCTGATGATCCAGTTTGTTTAGAAGGAAACAAAAAAAGAAAGAAAGGAAGAAGTTCACAACAAATAACAAGGAAGAAAAAGAAACTGAAAGAAAAGGACACTGCTTTATTATGTAACACACAGGTGACAGGGAATGATGACATTTGTCTATCAGGAAACCTTCAGCTACAGAAAAAGGCATCATCTTTCCAATGGAGAAAGTAGAAAAAAGAGGCAAGAGGCAGGTAAAAAGGAAGAAATCAAAACTGAATGTAGAAGGACTGAAGAACATTACTGCAAGAAAAAAGAAGAGAAAGACAGATGTTGACTATATGGCTCAAGCTGTGGATTTACAATACCAGCTGGATGAGAATTTAATGCACATTGAAAATGGTGGGATTTATAAGACTAATAGTGATGAAGATCTATCCCTTGTAACAATTGATAGAGCACATATTACTGTAATAGAAGCTGAAGATTCTTCAGAGATGGCCAGCAAAGATATTCTTGTAATTGGAGATTCAATTATTAGAGGAACTAAGACTTATATTTGCAGGGATGATAATGAACATTGAATAGTATTATGCTTGCCAGGTGCAAAAACAGACAATGTGAAACACGCCTTGGAATGCCTTAATGTAAAGAAGTATGGATCTGTTTTTATTCATGTTGGTACAAATGATGTCACCTGCAAGGATTCTCTGACTGTTAGTAGGGAACTGACAGCCCTCTTAGATAGTATAGCTTGTACTGGTATTAGGACGTATTTTTCACAAATCACCTATAGAAAAGATAGTCAGGTCACTGTGAATGAAAATATTTTTTGGATAAATACCTACATGGAAAAAATGTCCTGTTTTAAAAAATGGAAATGTGTAGAGCATCCAAACATTGTTTTAGGCACACATGTTCAGACAGGATGATGTGCATGTGTCAAGATCAGGGAAGAGAATTTTTGCAGCAGATATTTTGCAATAAAAATAAGAATAACGGTGAAATGAAGCATGGCTCCAAAGAACATAAACTGTTGTAAAAATGTTTAATAGCAGTTTAACGCTTTCTCCACGAACTGTGACTTCTTCAGACCATTAACATTAAATTATTACAGGACATGCAAGTTTTATATACTTACTAGTAATGTTCCATTCTTTCAAAACTTTCATTCATTCAAACATTCACTAAGATTAATGTTATTTTATTTTATTTTAAGTCTATATAGTTAATAAGACTGTGCCTTTAAATTGTAGCAGATAGTATTGTTGACGTCACCTATTTTGCGTGTGTATGCATGATCAGTGAATGTTTGAATGAATGAAGGTTTTGAAATAATGGAACGTTACTAGTAAGTATATAAAACTTGAGTGTCCTGTAATAATTTAATGTTAATGGTCTGAAGAAGCCACAGTTCATGGTGAAAGCGCTAACTTGCTATTAAATATTTTTACTAGTTTATGTTGTTTGGAGCCGTGCTTCATTTCACTGTTATTTTTATTTTTGCTGCTGTTTGCTGGCCTCAACAGTGTTCATTTGCCAACTGGTATTTCTCTATATCTTGAGATATTTTGCAATATTTGACAAACACTAGGCAGGATTTTTTCAGGTCGAAAATTTAACAGCTTTCAGATAGCAACATTTGATGCATCTCTGATGGTTGTTAATGCTAGAAGCATTAATAATAAAGTTTTTTTAGTTGGAAAATTTGCTACATTCCCACAAGACTGATGCTATTATTGTTAGTGAAACACAGCTAAAGAACAATGACTAGAAACCAGTTCTGTCAGGGTATACATGTTTTTACTGTACATTCTAACAAAAAATTAGGTGGAGGTGTTATGACAGGTAGTAAAGATAGCTATGACACCTGTGATTATTACATGTTCAGTGATAACACCAGTACTACAGACTATGTAACTGTGACAATAAAGACAGCACTGGAACATATAACAATTGTTGGAGTATACAGACCACCAAAGTCATGTGCAGATGACCTGCAGGAATCCATACATTTCTTACATGAAACACAGGAGGGAAGAATAATATTAGCTGGGGACTTAAATTTATCAGAAATAGACTGGAATAATATTGATTCAACAGTGTTAGTAAGGAAAGTATTCACAGAGTATATTTAGAAACAACAATTGCTTCAGATTGTAAAAAAAAAAAAACTAACGGGATGGAATATACTAGACATTATTTGTGTTCCCAAAGAAATTACTATAACTTCAAGTCAAGTTTTACCACCACTGATGTGTAGAGATCATGGGGTTATTAAGGTTAATTTGTTGCTAGATAAGTCTGCCAAACTGAAATCTAAGCCAATGCACAGAAGGGCAATTACAGATTATAGGGAAGCAAAACAGTCACTATGCAAAACTAACTGGAGTGAGGTGTTCAGTGGAAAAACTACAGATGGAATGTGAAAAGTTTTGAAAGGGAAATTGTTTTTGTGCAAACAGACAAACATATGGTTAACATCAGGACATCAGGATCTAGGAATACAACATCAGGGAGATATATTTCCATAAGAACAAGGTATCTGATTATGGTGAGAGACAGAAAATATAAGAAATGGAAGAGAGGTTGAACTACAACTTTGAAAACTGAAATAAACAAGCTAAGCTGGACAGACAGATTTAGCATAGTGTGAGACAAGATCAAGAAAATTTTGTAGAAAATTTATATAAAAATATAGGAAACCTTTTTATAGATAAATAATATGTGCAAGGAGTAAAGACATGCAAATTGATAAACTGTGTGCAGATTCTAAAATTTATTCTCAGACAGAACAGATTATAGATATATTTACACAATCTTATCCAAAACAATTTGGCTGCACATAGGGGGTGATAGGTTGTCCCAATGACATCCAGGTAACCACAGATACTGGAATTAGATATATTGAAAAATGAACTGCAAAAATTGGATCAAACAAGCATAGGGAGGAGATAGAACTAGTAATAATGACCCGAGAACACTTCAGCAAGAAATTACAGTACCATTATACATATTATTCAATAGGTCATATAAATATGGGGAGATTCCTCATGATTGGAGACATGCTGTTATTAAACATGCTTCTAAGGAAAAGGGGAGTAGGACAAATTCAGGATCATATATACGCTTAAGTCTACTTTCATGTTGTGGAAAAATAGTGGAGAATGTAATACTGGATAAGTTATTGGCAGAAGTGGATAGGTTGCGATTTGAAAAAATGAAAAATTATGCTGTGGTATAATTTATGTAGATTTAACTTCAACATTTGACAGGATCACACACATAACTGTTTAATAAATTATAATGCCTAGGTATCAATGCATTCTTGTTAAGATGTATAGCTGCATGGCTTACAAATAGGACATGGCAAGTATCAGGTGAGACAGGTGACATTTTTGGTTACAGTCAGGGTGTCACTCATGGCTCTGTTCTAGGCCCTTACTTGTTTAGATTGTATCTTTTAGACCTACCTTTTTCATCTGAGGTGTTCTACAGTCTATATGCAGATAACCTGAAATTGGGTAAACTGATTACATGTGTTACAGATAAGGCATGTCTGCAAAAGAACTTGACTAAATTGACTATTTGAGCACAGGAGAATAATATGCTTATAAATATATCATAAACTAAGCATATGAGATTTGGGAAACATATATTGAATGATGAATATTAATACAGCACACATTGATTGAAACTGTATATTCATTTAAGGATCTGGGTATATGGGTAGATCCAGCTTTGAGTTTTTCTAATCTTATCAACCAATTGGATAATTATAGTTATAGAACTATACTTTGTTTGACAAGATTTATAAAGTCTAGGAAATCAGAAATGAAGTCATTGCTTGTTAGTTACATTAGACTCAAACTTGAGTGTAGAATAACAGTATGGAAACTTTATAAGAAAACAAGCATGAATAAACTGGAAAGAGTACACTGCAAATATACCAAGGATATTCATGGATGTGAAAATGTAACTTATTATGAAAGACTAAAATATGTGAACTTGTACAGTGTCTCCTATAGATATTTAAGAGGAAATCTTACTCAGGTAAAAAGGGCATTTAGAGACAACTACCTCTGGGAATGTTTGGGGTTATCAAAATGATAAGTGTACTCACTGGTTCTCCAAGGGAACAGCTGCTGCATGGAACACACTACCAAATCACATTAAAGCAAGTACTAGTTTAGATATTTTTAAGAACAGCCTGGACACTTACTGTGGGAACATGTGTTTTGGTATATTGGCAAGCTAGAAGGGCATTAATTCTCATGCTTGAAATATTTGTATGGATGTATATGTGTGGACAAGTAGCCAGAAAAGCATATTTTAGAGGATCGGTAACAGGACAATAAAAACATCACCTAAATAGGTTCAACTCCCTGCATTTGATAAGGTCTTCTCCTAGAACAGGGCATTAGCAAGTGAAGCCACAAAAGAGTGCATAGTGATGGGGTTTGAAAGTACATGAGGGTAATGTTACTACAGTGTCAAAAACTGAAAACTGAACAGTGGGGAAAACATAGTAACCAATAGGGGATTAAAACCTATCTGTTAAAGTACTGGCAGTGTACACCACATGATTAGACTGAGACATGCAAGCTGTCTCATACATGTATCATGCTTACCTTATGTTGTAGCTGCATGACAAATTATTGCATATGGTAAATATTTTTCATCACCCTACTTGGTAGACCTCCATGGATCTGGACACACCACAAAATAACTTACAGTGAAGGTGTCAGAAAACACACATTTAAAGGAAAAGTCAGAACACTGAGAAACACTGATAAATAAGCAATGGTAAACAACATGTTACAATCAGGGAGATCAAAACTCACCCCTTACAGTACTGACTATGTACACATCAAACAGAAGCTGTCTTATGCTAGCATTATACTTCCCCTTGTTACATATAGGCATTTCCATATGGGCAATGTAAGTATTTACTGCAAGGCACTCATTGCGTGTCAGACTGTTACAACTTAGACCTTGACACTTTGAAGCTCTACCTGCCCAGCAAGGATTATATATATTAGCACATTAGCAGGTGACACAACATAGAAACGTATGATGAGATATTAAGAAAACATACATTCCAATGGAATATTGGAACACTATAGAAGACAAAAGCATGAATATTGGTACAAAATATTTTTGATAATCAGGGAATTACAATCCTCTCCCTAATATATTAACAATTCAAACACTACAAAATATTCTATATTTATATTTATATATTTATATTTATATATTTATTTATATTTGTATAACTACAAAGAGAAATGGAAGGTGTTAGAATGAAACTATTGCTGTCAGTATGTGTCAGTATTCCCTAGTGTCTCACATAGGGCAGGATTCACGAAGGCTTGCACGGAGTCTAAGAGTAGTGTAAGACTCCATGCAGCCCTCGTGATCCAGGAAAAGCCTGAAATTCCGTGTAAGAGACCAGCTAAAACGTCTCTTACACGGAGTGGGCGTGGATATGCTAATCACCTCACTTGCAGCCGAAAGCCATGCAAATGAGGTAGATTAGCGATCCAGAAAGCCCAAACCAGCCCGCGTAAGAGCCATTTTAGCTGCAGAAATGTACTCAGTTGACAACTGAGTACGTTTCTGCAAATAACACAATGGAGCCATGTCAGCTCCAAATAAAGGGTGCATATGTGTCAGGCAGCATGCCAATGGCCAAATGTGTGGCGATTGGCAAGGTACCCCGATGCAAATTTGAGAAATAAATATTTTTTTTTTTGGCAGCGCAGCCCCGCACAAACGGACTGCGCTATATAAAACAGAAAAATGAAGGTTATAAACCCACAGATGTGGGTTTTATGCAATACATGGATTTACAAGGCAGGGACCAGCAGACCAAAAACAACATGGCCACCGTTTAGTGGTTGCTAAGAGGGGAATCCGAGTCTAAGACATGTAACTAAGCATTAGTAGGCAATCTGATGTAAATGAGTGTTAGGATACTGAATCCCACTGTCACATAGCAAATGAGCACATTCTGAGTAGTGTAAGAGTTACATAAGGGGGAGGAACAGAGTAGGAGATAGGTGACATCACATGGGAGAATGGCAGAAAGAAATGCAGTTGATTGGAGGTCAGTGTTACATGACAGATGTCAGACACATATCATGGAAAGAGGAGTGCCACAAGATAAGCATGGGAAAGTCAAGAAATGGAAGGTGTACACTGTTGCTTACACCAAAGTTTCTTGCTGGGCATGCATGCACACGTGTGTGCGCCATGAGGCGCGAGTAGGGCAGTGTACACACGTGTAAGGCAGACTGAGCATGTGGGAGTTTGTTGGCAGACGTGTAAGACCGTTTGAGCTGGTGTGCACGTGTTTTAACCCGAATAAGAAGATTCTAAACCGTGTAAGCATGTGTGCGCGCATGTAAGCCACTGTGAGCGTGTTTCTACTGGTATGCGCGTTACTCCCCCCTGAGGAAACAGAAAGGAAAAAGGCAGCAACAGAATTAGTAGGAAGCTAGCAGGGAATACTGCTGGAGCTAGCAGGTGAAAACAATTAGAAGCAGGCAATTACACTGGCAGAATAGTAGCCCAGCCAAGCACTTAAAACTCTGCAAACAGCAGTGCAGGATGTTTCTCACAAGAGACACTGCAAGACAGGAGTAAGCTATTAGAAGTGAAAACTGAAAAAGCTGAACTCAGAGCAGAAATGCTAGGGGCTGCCATAGCTGTCATAAGGAGACATAGGCGACTTGCTGAGGGTGGTGACAATGCAAATGGTGCCAGACAACCCACAGTGAGGAGACGGAGAGCAGTGTACAGGCCCAGGGTCACCTACCACAGGTTACATGAGCTGGAGATAGTGGAGCGCTATAGAGTGGACAGTGACCTCCTGCAGCAAATTGTCGAGCTGTGCAGGCCACACCTCACACACAGAACCAACAGAGGGGAACCCATCCCAGTGGAAACCAAGGTATGTGTTGGCCTAAGAATACTAGCAACAGGTACCTTCCAGAGACCAACTGGTGACATGATGGGGATATCACAGGCATCAGCCTCGAGGGTACTGCACCAGTTCCTGGATGCCATGTCAGCACATGTCAGTGATCATGTATATTTCCCCAATGCCCGTGAGGTATTGGCCAGCAATATGCGTCTTTTCCAGCAAATAGCGGAATACCCTGAGGTTGTGGGTGCAATAGACTGCACGCACATATGCATCAAAGCACCAGCTGATGAGCGGGGTAGGGCCTACATAAACCACAAGGGCTTCCCCTCCATCAACTGCCAGGTCGTGTGTGATGCCCAGGGCATAATAATGAATGTGTGTGCTGGCTGCCCTGTGAGCTACCATGATTCCCATATCTGGCATTTGACACAGCTGTACCAGACATTTGCCAATGGGGAGATCCCACATGGACACCTAGTGGGGGATGCAGGTTATGCACTGGAGCCATGGCTGATGACACCCATCAGAAATGCACACGCACCTGAACAAGAACGCCATAATGAGGCACATGCACAAACACGTAATGTAATAGAGCGTGTGTTTGGGCTGCTCAAGTCAGGGTTCCGGTGTCTGGACACATCTGGTGGAGCCTTGCAGTACTCACCAACTACATGTACCCAAATTGTCATGGTATGTGCTATGCTACATAATATGATCTTGCGAAAGCAGCTGCAGCAGGACCAGCATAGGGCCGGGCCAAACAGCCCCCCACCATTGCCAAGGCCATCACAGGCAGAGCGTGACTTGGAGAAGGAACAACCTGAGCCTGCCCCAGTAGGCAGAAGGAGGTGTGCCCAGTATGCCCTGGCCTTGGCAAAGAGGCAACGCATAGCACATACACTGGCTCAGTAGTAACCCTGAGAATGATACCCCTCTCTGACTCACTCATATAATAACAGGGATACCTAAAATGACATAACCTGCTCTCAAACATGTACAGGGAGTGTAGTATGTGCATCCGACAGAGGCAGCCCTGCAGCACCACCTGAGGCATGAATGCCATGTGTTAAGCAATGTAACACCATGTAGTATATGTAAACTTGATGACCCTGACTAACATCCTACCCTCACCAAGCATGATGCCACAATATGACGATGAGATGATCAATTGCAATAATTGGCTGAAGTATTGCTGTTAGTCAAAGGGGATCCAATGTGTGCAAGCCTGGGATGACATGCTGAGCATGACATGATGCTCCACCTGCTAGGGGTGGCATGCACCTATCAGTCCTGGCCATATGGATACTGGCAATGGCTGTTGTTACCCACAGCATGCCTTGAATAGGTAAGGCTCAAAACACAAGCCCACCTCGATAGGTATCACAAGGGATAACAACCTAGATGTAATGCTACCCAATGCCAGAAGTCTAAACAGCAAGATGCATGCAGTCTAAACTCCCCCAGTATGAAGAATGTTGATATCTGTCCTGTAACAGAAAACTGGGTCAAGGCTCACAACAGCACCCTAACACTACAAGGTTATACCTCATACTGTGCTGTACAGCCTCAAAACATGGAACAAGCTACAAAAGGAGGGTGACTAGCAATAATTGTCAAGGATAACCACACCCCCATGTTGGTACCACAACAAGAAGCAGCATGGACTAGCCATGGTCAAGTAACAGTGGCTAAAACTGCCTCCCAGTTTATAGCCTACTACAGACTACCATCCTAACACCAGGATCTGCACTTGGCCTATGTTGGAATACATGAATATATCAAGCTCTCCAAACCACATTATATTGGGTGACAAAAAATACCAAAACATAGACTGGGAGCATTATTCTAGCTCCAACACTGTAGGACAAAAGTGCCTAGAATCCATAAATCAAAACGCCCAGGAACAATGTACCACTCCCACAAGAGGGGTAAGCATACTGGATGTGATAATCAGTGACATGGGTACTGGATGGCAAGATGAGAAGTGTATCCCTCACTGGTAAGACCAGACCATAGAGTAATCACACCGGATATACACATCCTGACCACAGTCCCTGGCCAGAAAACCACAGTGAAAAACATGTGTAAAGCAAAAGTTGCACTCCTCCAAATTGATGTGGAATCCATTAAAGGCCCTGTGCAGGTGCAAAATATGGGCCACACCTCAGAACCTGTTATAGAGGCATTTCATGAACACTGCCAGGAATGCATGGATTATGCAATCCCAAATAAAACCAAGACACAATGCCATACACGCAGGCATCTGGCATGGTGGACTGCAGCCATTACCAAACCATGCAAGAGAATGAGGAAGCTACTACATGATAGAGCAAACATAAAAAGGTAAGTAATCACTGATCAGTAGTATGGCAATAAAATATGTCCACTCATACAATACACTAAGGCCAGCTACAACAAGTTGAATCTGTGAATCTTTAGGCAATGTTAAACCTGCCCCATGTACACAGACAACCCTCACCTCCCCCCAAGAAATACAAATATATGTGAGAGATGCAACCATTTATCCAAACCGGAGGTTGAGCTCTCTCAACTCAGTACTGTCAAAACTAGTCAGGAGGAGAAGATAACCACACACACCACAAACCCAGTCTCACATAGACCTATCACAACTGCAAACCAAAGACATAAACACAGAAAAACATTCCCGGAGGCCGTAATTACAAACACACCACATCAACAGAGGCCTCCAAAGCAGACACCTAAGCAACCACTACCTCCAAACATAGCACATGCAACACATAGTATACAAAGCTGGTGTGCCAAACAGTCACAGGCCAGAAGGAGAAACAACATGCCTGATACAGTTGTAATAGGTGACTCCATAGTCAGACACACTGCTGTCCCACTCACCAGACTGAACAAGGGAAAGGGTACAGTAAGCTGCCTGTAGGCTGCTACAATATGCCACATAACTCAAGTACGCAGGTCACCCCAAAGCAAGTAGAAATATGATGCAGTCATTGTCCATGGTGGCGTGAATGACCTGAGATGTACCTCCCTGGACTACATGAAAAGAGACATAGATGAGCTCTCCGATTATGTAGTCCAGGCCGGTATGACACTGACCGTGTGCAGCATCCTACCCTCACCAAGAATGATGCCACAGTACAAACACAGAATGATCAGCTTTAACAAGTGGCACAATTACTGGTGTCATTCCAAGGGGATCCAATGTCGGTCTGCTTGGGATGTCATGCTTGACAAGCCATGCTGCTGTGCCAGGGATGGCTTGCACCTGTTACCCCTGGGCATCTGGATATTGGATAAGGCTCTTGCCACCTCCATAGATCCTTTCGTAGGCAAGGCTGAAAAGACTAACCCACCTCACTAGAAAACATAAGTGGAAAGAAACATAAGGGTAATGCTACCCAATGCCAGACGTGTAAACCTCAACATGCATGCTCCTGAGGCCCTCCCCAGTATGGAGAACATCGATGTCTGTGCAGTGACAGAAACCTGCAGCAAGGCTCATATCATGCATTATGGCCCCAAAATCTGGACCAAAACATAAAAGGAGGGGGAGTATCCATATTCAGCACAGACACCCACACGTCCAGGTAACTGACAATGCACAAAGCATCGGAGACCACCCATGTGCAACAACCCGTAGGCAAAACTGCTGTACAGTCTGTAGCATGCTACAGACCACATTCTCACATACAGGAACCCCACTCAGCCATCCTGAAGACACTGGACAGTATGAATGTCTCACCAAATACCAAACAAGGTACTCACAAATTACCACATAGGTGGTAATCCATTATGTATGGAAGGAGTAATCAGGGACCTAGGGACACAAGTGGACAGTAACCTGTCATTTGACACTCACATTGCCAACGTGGCTAGGAAGACTGTCTATACTGGACACCGTATCATAAAAGGATTCACATCTACATCAACAGAGGTCATTGTGCCCCAATACTGTTCTCTTATCAGACCCATAATCTAGTACAATGCCTCATTTGGGATGTACCTTACCAGACACCTGCAGCAGTTAGAAAGACCTCAAAGGTACCTCACCAAGAGGATAAAGGGTCTCAAATATTTGTCATATGTTGCCTGGCTGTAGACACCCCAGCTGTATGCAGTCACATACTGCCTACGCAGAGGTGTTGCATGCCTGTTGTACAAGGCCATGTCCAACACAGGAGTAATGGACATGCTCCACCCCAGAAAACCCAAATCCATTGGAGCTGTGAGAGTGAGAGATGTCAACCTCAACACATAATGAAATAGGATGTGCTGGAGGGACAGATACATAACCCAGAGGCTCCCTACACCCTGGAACGGAATCCCACTCCATGTTAGGCAGAGCCCCTCACTGACTCTCTTCAACAGGAATCTTGCCAAGTGGATGGATGACTGTAGATGTACACTGGGGGTCTTCACTGTGTCACATCCAGACAGAGGCACAGTAAAGTAAATCATAAATGGCCATAATATTCACATAGCAAGGGGTGGTGAAAGCCACCCACACTCTGGCTAGGCTTAGGAATGCCCTAGGGTGGATAGCCTAGTATGAACCTATGAACCTATGAAGATACAAATTGTACAGGACACTAAGGATAATCACAAGGTTTTCTTACCTGATGGTAGGAACCTTGTTGGGAATTCATAGATATGCTCTGAATCACTCAAATATTACAAACAACATACCAAACACCCACACATATTGCCAACATCCAACCTGGCAGGTGCAGTGCAACCCCCCCCCCCAAAAAAATGCAAAATATCTATCCCAGCAGTGTGCTGGCCCCCTGACATTGCAGATGCTGAGGTAACAGCCAGCATCTACAAAGCAAAACACAGCATCAATGGTATGAGATGGTATCCTGGGCTGAGTCCAACATGGACTCCAAGAAGAATGGAATGCCAAATAACACTACTGCTCAATGTCAGCCTTACCACAGGATATGTACCCAAAGAGCAGTGTACAACAACAGTGGTACTTCTCCACAAAGGTGTTGCCTGAATGGATACTGCAAACTACCACCCCAGAATGCTGACAAGCTTGGTCTGCAAAACTATGGAAAGGATCAGCATGTACCTCAGACATAAAGATATTGGGGGCCTACTGACACTGGACCTTACCCAGTGTGGCTTTCTTAAGTGCAGATCCTGCTCCTTAAACATGTTTGACTCATTTGAAACAGTCATTAAGGTCATTGATGAGGGGAATGTGGTCCACACAACCTAGCTGGACCTTGCAAAAGGCTTCCATACAATACACCACGTGTTCATTATAGATAAGCTCACCAGCTTAAATATAAACCCCTATGTCAGTAGAGGGGTTGCAAACCAGACCAAGGACAGAACTGACATGGTCAGAAATGCTGCAGCCATGTCAGACTACAAACCAGATACAAATGGCATCCCACAAGGCTCGGTCCTGGGACATCCCTTGTTTGGTATATATGTCCCATAGGTACAGGCCAACATGGAAGGACTGTGTCTGAACAAGTTTGCAGAGGACTACAAACTGGCCACCATATCTGACCTTCCAGCTGACACAAGCATCCCACAAAAGGGCCACAGAGAAACAGACAATTGGTGCCATAGCCATGTCAGCAAGCTAATTGCAGAAAAGTGTATAGTAAACCCCTGTGGATATACAGTAAGTGCCCACCAATTACCACATAGGTGTTAACCCATTAAGTACTTAACATGTAATAAGAGACCTGGGGACACAAGTTGATAGATATCTTGCATTGGACAAGCATGTGGCTGTAGTGGTTACAGAAACATACTATATACCCACCTAATCATGAAGGTAGTCATATCTAGATCAGGGGAGGTCATTGTGGCTCTGCAGTCATCCTTCATCAGCGTCACAATTGACTGCAATGGCCCCTGTGGGATGTACCTCAGCAGACACCTCCATCAACTGGAAATACCCCAAAAGTACCTCACCAGGAGTATCAAAGAGCTTGAACAGATGCCATGTGCTGCCTGATTAAACAAACTGCAGCTCCAGACACTGCCATACTGCCTGCCCAGAGGCAAGCTGTGCCTGATGTATAAAGCCATGTTCAAGCTGGAATCAATGAACATGCTGCACCTTGTACAATCTGAATGGCAGTGAGCTATGCACATGAGAGACCTGAACCCCAGCACTGACATACATAGGACAAGCTGTACTGAATGATCCATAACACAGAAGCCAGTCCCACTCTTGAGTAAACTCCCAGTACAGGTTAGCCAGAGAGTCACAAATCGACTCTCCTCAAGAGGAATCTTGATTTGTGGATGGGAGATGGTAGGTTTACCCTGGGTATCACTGTTATGTCACAGGTAGACGGAGGCACAGTATACTAACCATGACATATGTCATGGCAAACTCCAGTTACAATGTGTGTCGAAGGACAAACACACTCTCTGACTAGCATTAGAAATGGCCTAGGGCACATCGCTAGTGTTTGCCAATGTCCACCTATGTTGTGGAATACACTACCAATGTTGGACAAGCCTGGTTTAAGTAGTCCATATCTGAACATAATGAAACATGGTCATATGTGCACAACTGGCCCCTAAACAGTCTGTTGTGCTCACTATGAAAATTTAAAGCAGTGATAGGACTAAAGCCCAGGATACTGTCCACCACAGTGAAAGTACTGAACCAGTACACTATATGGTACTACAGTGTTAGGTCAGTATGAAAGCATGTTGACAACTGTATGCAAAGTATCCCATGCAAACCCTGCAAGCACAGTATAATCCCTGTTGTGTTCATGTACGAAGCAGTTGGACAGTAAGTACACAACATGACACCCAACACACAACCATAAACGTGAGATATTGTTGAAGTTCACACTCATCCACAAATGTGGTGGACTGCAGAGTTCAACATATGGAAAGCTCACACTGGGCATGCTCGCACACTTTGATAAATGAGACATATGTCAGACAGCATGCCATGGAAAGGCTGAACTGGGCATGCTCACACACCTAGGCCATATCTCAGTTTAGCAGTTGGCCACACATATCTGGTGTTTGTACGTGTTATTCCAGGAACCAACCGCATTACAGAAATCTGCCCAGTGCACACAGTTAAATGACTACAGAGACATAAGTGATATAGTGGATCCCTCTCATATTCAAAGATCTTCCACAGATACACAAGTTGTTCATAGAAACAGGGAATGCTATGGCAATAAAGACCTGCAAACAGTCTATCAGCTACAAATATTGTGCATCTGACAATTAAACATATGGGTGTAGAGGTCAATACTAGGCTGTTTGCCCTAGGGAATGAAAGCTTAGCCAGAGTGTGCTTGGCGTCTGCATCCCCAGTACAGTAGGCTACTGTGCCACTGTAAAGTAGGTCACATAAGGCACCGTTTGAGGCTAGTGTGCTGTGCCTCCGTCAAGCAGGGACACAGTGGAGATCCCAGGGGTTGAATTTGCTATGCCACATCCATGTTGTTGGTATGTGCTGGAAGAGGGTTGGTGAGGACCTCTAACAGTAAGTGGGCATCAATAACAGACTGAGGGGAGCCTTATCTGCAGTGTCTGGACAATTTCACTGTCAACACATTGTCGTGATGATTATGAGGGATTGAAGTGTCGTACCAGTACTGTTCAGAGATGTCCTCCCTCTGTGGGCTACTGCTCTGCAATGTATTAGCTCACTCCGTCTGTAGGACAGCTCATATATGGCTGGTGTACACCTGACAGGGTGTCCTGTTGTGGAGGAGTCATGGGTATATTTGGGATAGCATTACCTTCCACATGCTCATAGAATGCAATTGTCAAGGATTATGCAGAGTGGCCTGTATACTCCCCCAGCATGGGTCATTTGAAGTCTTCCACCCCAGTCTTCACAAGTGCAAAGTCTGCTTTTGATAAATACACTTTGTTTGCAGTGACAACCTTGCCTGGGGGTGGGGATGGGATATGGATGTCCAGGGAAAGGTGGGTATGGTCAGATATCAACAATGGTGGTCTACCTTTGGTATGGAACAGTGAGTACCCATGTTGCAGATGGTCAGGTGAAATATGTATTCCCCCTTGTGGCTGTGTTAAGTGGACCTGCCATAGCACATGGACTCACAAATTGTAGTGGCTGTTGGGTAATGTTGTAGAGGCCTGAGTAGTTCCCACACACAATATACCTGTACCTGACATTAACAACTGGAATGGTGTATGTGAACACCTTCATATCCTGGCACTGTTCCCAGGGAAGCAAAATGTGTGTCCCGGATGTGGGAGGGGTGGTCTGAACTGGTTGTGTTGTGTGTTACAGGTCCTGTGGTCATGAAGCATGGTAGAAAACATAACCTGCCAGTGCTGATGTGCATATCTGACCCTGAAGTAGGTGGCTGCAAATGCATGTATATGCTATCCCCCACCTGACAGGTAGTAATAGATGTACATACCTCTGTATAAATAATGATGTCAGCACCCTATAAATACTGCAGGTGCAGAATCGATGCCCAGTAATTCGAGTAGTGCGCTCTGCTAATGCGTCTCCCTCAAGTGTCATAATATAGTTAGGTAGGGGTTTGAATCCCGAAAATGCTCCGTGTGGGTGAACAGGGTTGGTGTGTGTGCAATTCTGTGGGAGAGAAATGTCCCTTTTGGCTACTAGGAAAACACACTACAGGATGCGCATTCCCCTTTCTAAACACTGATGATGTCAGCACCCTATAAGTATAGCAGGAGAAGGGAAACCTCCTAGTAATGCGAAAAGTGCGCTCCGCTAATGCGTCCATCTTGAGTGTCATAACATAGGTAGGGGTTTGAATTCTGCAAATACTCAGTTTGGGTGAGGGGGGTTAGTGTGTGTGCAATTCTGTGTGAGAGAAATGTCCCTTTTGGCAACTAGCAGAACACACTACAGGATGCACATTCCCCTTTCTAAACACTGATGATGTCAGCACCCTATAAGTACAGCAGGAGAAAAAGTACCTCCAAGTAATGTGAATAGTGCGCTCTGCTAATGTGTCCATCTTGAGTATCATAACATAGTTAGGTAGGGGTTTGAATCCTGCAATTGACAAGTGTATGTGTTTGGTTGAGGGGGGTTAGTGTGTGTGCAATTCTGTGTGAGAGAAATGTCCCTTTAGGCAACTAGCAGAACACACTACAGGATGCACATGCCTTTTTCTAAACACTGATGTTGTCAGCACCCTATAAGTACAGCAGGAGAAAGGAAACCTCCTAGTAATATGAATAGCGTGCTCTGCTAATGCATCCATCTTGAATGTCATAACATAGGTAGGGGTTTGAATCCAGCAAGTGTGTGTTTGGTTGAGGGGGGTTAGTGTGTGTGCAATTCTGTGTGAGAGAAATGTCCCTTTAGGCAACTAGCAGAACACACTACAGGATGCACATGCCCCTTTCTAAACACTGATGTTGTCAGCACCCTATAAGTACAGCAGGAGAAAGGAAACCTCCTAGTAATATGAATAGCACACTCTGCTAATGCATCCGTCTTGAATGTCATAACATAGGTAGGGGTTTGAATCCAGCAAGTGTGTGTTTGGGTGAGTGGGGTTAGTGTGTGTGCAATTCTGTGTGAGAGAAATGTCACTTTTGACAACTAGCGGAACACACTACAGGATGCACATTCCCCTTTCTAAACACTGATGATGTCAGCACCCTATAAGTACAGCAGGATAAGGGAACCCTCCCAGTAATGTAAATAGCGCGCTCTGCTAATGCATCCATCTTGAATGTCATAACATAGTTAGGTAGTGGTTTGAATCCTGCAAGTGTGTGTGTTTGGATGAGGGGGCTTAGTGTGTGTGCAATTCACTGATGATGTCAGCACCCTATAAGTACAGCAGGAGAAGGGAAACCCCCCAGTAATATGAATAGTGCACGCTGCTAATGTGGCCGTCTTGAGTGTCCTAACATAGTTAGGTAGGGGTTTGAATCTTGCAAAGGGCAAGTTTGAGTGAGGGAGATTAGTGTGTGTGTAAGAGAAATGTCCCTTTTGGCAACTAGCAGAACACACTACAGGATGCGCATTCCCCTTTCTAAACACTGATGATGTCAGCACCCTATAAGTACAGCAAGAGAAGAGGAACCTCTCAGTAATGTGAATAGCGCGCTCTGCTAATGCATCTGTCTTGAGTGTCATAACATAGTTAGGTAGGGGTTTGAATCCTGCAAATGGCAAGCGTGTGTGTTTGTGTGAGGGGGTGTAGTGTGTGTGCAATTCTGTGTGAGAAAAATGTCCCTTTTGGCAACTAGCAGAACACACTACAGGATGCAGATTCCCCTTTCTAAACACTGATGATGTCAGCACCCTATAAGTGAAGCAGGAGAAAAGAAACCTCCCAGTAATGCAAATAGCGCGCTCTGCTAATGTGCCCATCTTGAGTTTCATAACATAGTTAGATAGGGGTTTGGGTTTGAATCCAACAAGTGTTGGGTGGGTGGGTAGTAGAAGTAGGATGTGTGCAATTACATGTGTGAGAGAACTGACCCTTTTGGCAACCAGTACAACACACCAGCTGCTGCATATTCCAATCTCTACACAGAGATGGTGTCAGCACCCTACAAGTACAGCAGAAGAAGGCAAATCTCCCAGTAATGCAAATAGCACACTCTGCTACTGCGTCTCTCACTACTGTCATAGCACAGTTAGTTATGGCTTTAAATTCCACACATGCCACGTGTGTTTTTGTCACACAGAATGCCCATGTGTGTGGGTTGTTGTTCACAATAATGCATGACATCGATTAAACCAGTAATGGCAATGGACACAGATGATGTATGTGTGTGCCAAATACACATATGTACCTGTGACCTTCAATAGTTCAGTTCCCATGTCTGATGCCTGCCACATGTGAAAACATGGTATTTGCACTGGATAACATTATGACTGTGGTCTTCTGTGTGGGTGCTGCATGTGGTATGTGTATATACAGTGTGAGTTGTATATGGTATCATCCTAGCAGCGAGGGATACACATCTGGTCTGGGGCATAGAGTCTACATGTTGTTGATGAACAGGTGCTGCATGTTTTCACCTGTTGTGGGAGTGGTAACAAGTTGTTCCATAGCAATGCAGTGACTACATGCTAGGAACCTTTCAGCTAGGGTGTTGTAGCTACAGTAATTCATCAGCATTCAGTAATACTTCAGCATTCTTGGTGAGGGTGTGATGCCAACCAAGGTCAGGGTCATACCAGCCTGTGCCACATGCTCAGAGAGCCCTTCTATGTTCCCTATCATGTAGTCCAGGGAGGTACATCACAGGTCAGCCATAGTGGCATGGACAATGATTGAGTCATATGTGTCCATGCCTCTGACTGACCTGTATGCTTGTGTTATGTGGTGGACCATAGTGCCCCATGGGCATATCATTGTGACCTTCACCTTGTCCAGCCTGGTGAGCGGGTCCTCACTGTACCGGACAATAAAGGTACCTAACACAACTGTAGCAGGTGTGTTGTCTAGCCGTACAGGCTGTGACTGTTTGGCACACAGGATTTGTGTGCTATGTGTTGCACGTGCTGTGTTCCGTCTTAACATATGCCTGTGTGCCAGCTGCAGAGGTGTCTGCTGCTCAGGCAGGATGCTATTCTGAGGCTCCACGAATGCCCCAGTGTGTTCATGTGTTTGGATTGCTGTCAGTGTAGGTCTACATCAGACTGGTATTGTAGTCACTGTAGTATTTCATGCCACCTGACAGGTTATGCCAGTACTGGGTTCAGAGTGCTTAGTCCCCAGTTTGGCTATGTGGTTGCATCTCATACATGTGTTGTACGTCTATGTGTAGGGGAGAGGGTTGACTGTGTACATGTGGCAGCTGTGACATTGCCACATGACTCACATATTCCACAACTGTAACATAGAGGTGACTGACAAGTGACCTTTGCACATGCTAACATAGTATTGTGATTGCCATGGTGATTAACTGCACATAGGGTCAATGGGGAACAAGGTACAGAAGGTGAGTATGTGAGGATGTAGTGCCTGTGATTAGTTAGCACTAGCATATATAACTGCTCACGTGGTCAAATGCCAGGTAAGTCATATGCAATGTGTCACAGTCAGCGAACATGCGAACAGGACAAACAGTGATGTTCTGTCAAGTGAGACATGGACATACATATAGTAAGCTATGCAGATGTCACTAGGAGTCCACAGAAGCTCTGTAAATCTGCATTGCAGGTGGGATCAGTGTTCCAGGGTAACTGCAAGCAAACATGCATGCAAACAAAGCTACAGTAAGCAGGGCTGTATGTAGTCCATTGTACAACAAACAAGCTGTACCACTTCCAGTAGGTAACAGAGCAAATATGCAGGCACTATACACATGTACATGGAAATACACAGGTCAGATGGCCAGGGTCCAGTCTCAGCGCACACAAGTGTACAGACCATATACCGTCAGGATGTACAATAACTGGATGGAAACCCAGGTGCTCATACCTGCAGTAATACACATGTCAAATAACAGACACTGAGCCTTCACTCAGTGGTTCCATACTTAGTAGGATGTATGCTACCTGTCCTGCCACCACAGTATCCCTGACATTTATGGGGACTCTCCCTCCTGTGAAAGTTAGTTTTGTGTGTTGGGGCTGTCTTGCATGGTATGACATGTGAGCTTGCAGTGCTAGGGTGCTTCTGTGTGTCCTGTACCAGTCGTGTAGTACTGCACACATATCAACATCCTCAAACATCTGCATTGCAGAGTCCAGTGTGGGCAACATGCCACTTGCAGTTTACATGTCCATCATTGCGTATCAATACTTTCATTACCTTAACCCTGTGCTACCTATGTATGTAGCCTTCTGTTGACATCCTTACCACCAGTATGCCAACATGTGCAGATGATACACTATGGTACTTACCATGGGTGTAGAAAACAGTACAAGACAATCATACCCTTACTGCATCAGGCATGCTGGGATATACCCACAATTATATCAGCACACAGTACTGTTAACAGCATGATACTATTACTACACGTCTATGTAGTCACCCTGTGCATCAGCAACATGTTAACCTGTACCTGCACTGATGTTACAGATTGCAGGAGGTGGCACAGTTTCATCATATGCAGAGGGTGTGAACTTGGTATGTCTGAGTCTGCCACTGATACCACCAATTGACATGTATGTGTATGTGTGTTGGTGAGGGACAGCAGTACAAGGTGGGGCAATGTTGATGCAGTGTGTACGTGTATGCGGTAGCCCTATGTGTTGTCAATTTGCATGTGTGTATGGATGCACACAGTTCCACCTCATGGCTGCCATATACCGGTGTTTGTAGACAGCCACAGACTGTACCTGCCAGGTCATACAGATCAGTGTCTCTGGCCACGGACACGGTACCTGTGCCTTGCAGGGGTGCTACGGACCATATCCGGTACCAATCCAGACTGGGTACTGTCATCAGAAGCAGGTGTTAGTTGACTGGACACAGATCCCTGTTGGGCCTGTCCAGAGCCACGTGCACGTGGTCTTCTGGGGCGGTCTGATGACAGCACAGACCCAGCATTGCTGGGGCTGCTGCTGGCATCATGGGGGCGGCCGCGGCCCTGTTGTTGTCCACGATGACTGCCAGCTGCTGCTGTTGCTGGCATACACCCACGTCAACGCCTCGACCGTCCACCTTTGCCCTGGCTCATGGACATGTAGTTGTGGAACTGATCTAATATGTCCCCACAATGTCTGTCTATGACATCGGTGAAATTATGGATGGCAGCTGCAATGTCACGCATACTGTCAGTCATGGCTGTGCGACATGCTGTCAGCTCCCTCAGAACGTGTCTGGTGTACCGTTCCATACGTGACTGTGCCTGCATGACAGCCCAAAACATAGCTGAGGTTGTAAGACCTCTGTGGGCACGTCTGATAGGGGCAGTATGCCCACGGATGCTCCCACGAGAACCCCTGGACATCTGTCTGTGTGGTACCATCTCAGGGCCATGCCCATGGCTGCTGTGTGGGGAAGCATGTGCCACAGATACCACATTACCCTGGTCAATGCCCACTGTATCCTGTCCATCACCTAGGGACATTGGTGACAAAGGGTGTATTGGCAGGATGACTGTGCGCATTGATGGGGTTGACAGCTGTGTACTGTCAATTGGCTGACCATAGATGGACCCTGGCACACCTTCCTGTGCCATTACACAGATGTCATCATTATCAGTACCCATGGCACCTGATTCAGGTTCCCTGCTGCATGACACCAGAGCAGCACCAGAACCTGTGGGAGGGAAACAGGAAACACAGTTTATAATGTCTACACAATGTTACCAGTGATGCACACGTGCACAGGTGCACACATGCACACATGCACACATGCACACGTACACAGGTGCACACATGCACACATGCACACTTGCACACTTGCACACAGTTGCACACTTGCACACTACTCAGTATGCGAGATAGCAACACACAGACACAGACACACCTGCATGCATACACAGAGCACTACTAAGTGAGCCTAATATTACTATTACTATCAAGACTATTAAAGGCATTGTTAATACACACTCACCAGCATGGATAGGCTGCATTGCTGTTACACCGGAGGGACCTGCAGAAGTGAGGAAATTAATGTCAGTGGGCACAACTGTGCCATTGTCACTGAGTATGATACAGGTCAGTAGTACAACAGTTGCCGTTCACAGGTCAGCTGCTGATATTGAGAATATCACACTTGCACATTAAATACTATGATGACAGCTACAAACCAAGGACACACCTCACACATGCATTAACTACCAGTGTA
Source organism: Protopterus annectens (assembly GCF_019279795.1). Lineage (NCBI taxonomy): Eukaryota > Metazoa > Chordata > Ceratodontiformes > Protopteridae > Protopterus > Protopterus annectens. The sequence goes on along the minus strand of NC_056744.1, from coordinate 1,485,685,924 downwards.
CACAACAGTTAACTATACATATGGCATATTACCTGCACGCTCATAGTCTTGGTGCTGTGTGGCTCCAGTCTCCATCATAATGCAGGTCTGCTGCTGTTGTTGTTGTTGGTGGGCTGGAGCCACAACACTTATGAGTAGTCCCTCCAGTCTGGTGAGTGGGGGATGTGTAGCCACCCCACCACCTGTGGCAACCTGTTGCCTGTGGATATCCGATGCACGCTGACGGACATTTTCTGATTAAATCACTGCAGTGATGTCGTACCTGCTCATATGTCCTATTATGCATGCCTATGTCATTTACCTGATGGACCAGGTCTTGCCACAGTGCAGCCCTTTCCTGCTGATTCTGGCTGGTGCGGGAAAAGAGTATTGCATAATCCCACACCAGGCTCTGGTGTATTTCCTCATCCTCAGCTGCAGAGTATGCTGGATTGCGCTGGAGAGCCATGGTCCTGAAAAAGGAAATAAAATGATATCAGCAAAATATGTCAGCAGACTTTGGCACACATACTACACATGCTACTCGACTGTTGTGATACAACATATCTCACATATATAACATATGTCTGTCTATTGGTGGATACACATGTAAATGGCCAGGTATCAGTGCTCAGCCAACAACTGTGCAGCAGTACCTGGCACACTCCATACGACATACTACCAAACCCCAGCAGTCAGAACACTGATTCAGGTCCAAAGCACCTCCTCACTCTAGGGGTTTATATCGAGGTACTGTATGGGGTGCATCATCAACTACTGTGATCTGACCACAAACCAATTGCCCTGGATATACATATCCCACCTCCACCACCAGCACAAACAACTACAGTGAATAACATTTCAAATGCAAACCTTACACTTCGTAACACTGAGATGGTATCCTTTAAGCCCACTGAGCCAGTGGAAGACACAACCCACAATGCTGACTCCTTCACAAATGATTTCTTCGGACATCTCCGAAAATGCATGGATCATGCAATCCCATATAAGACCAAAACACTCTCCACGAAGGGAAAGCATCCTGTCTGGTGGACCCCAGCCATAGACAGATTGCATAACAAAAGATGGAAGCTACTGCAAGACAGAGCATAATTCCATAAAGGGAAGGCATGTCTGATCAGCACTAGTAAAGAGCTATGTTCTCTCATACAAACATCCATGGGCAACTTTGAGAGGGAAATCACCGGGGACACTACAGATAACCACAAGGCCTTCTTCAGTTATGTTAGAAACCTGGTCAGAAACCCTCCAATATGCTCATAGTTAGTACACAACAACAAATAATTCACTGAACCCACAGATATTGGCAACATTGTGGCAGACAGGTTCAGTGCATGTTTCCCCCCTCCCTCTCCCCCAAAATAAGACATACTTATCCCAGCTGAATGTAACCTCCCTGTCATCACAGATGTCCAGGTGAGAGCCACCCTCAGAAAATCAGAAAACACAGCATCAATGGGACCTGATGGTATCCCTGGTTGCATGCTACATGAACTCCAAGAGGAGCTAAACACACATATAAAAGTGCTATGTAACACTAGCCTGACTACAGGATATGTACCTGTACACTGGTGTATAGCAGCAGTGATTCCACTCCATGAAGGAGGCACCTCTACATACCAATACAACACAATACAATACATTACAATACAATACAATACAATATGCTATTGCCCCTGGGACTACAGCAGCATACTGTTCTGCTACCCTGACCATTGTGACACATGCAATGTGATGGTACCTGCTCCTGTCAAACAGTTACACAGGGTGACTCATATGGCATATTACCTATCTGACTAACATTCAGCAGGGTTATGTGTGACATGTACTCATGGGGAGTCTTGCTTCTTAACGCTGTGTGGTTTATTGCAGGGTATGTCTTATCTGGGGGTAGGAACCTGTACCTCTGCCATGTGCTCTCCACTGTGGTGTCAAGGACGACACACAGCAGTCATTTAGGTTGTGGATGGTGTGAGGTGTTATTATGGTTGTTGGACATCTGTCATGGGTGTGACTTAAGTATGTAAATCCAGGAGTGGTAACCTCTATGTGGGTAGTATGTGTGTACTCTGTGGTGCTGTCAGTCACTGTGCATTGGTAATGTGTTTGAGTGCATTGTCACAGTGTTGTACATGTCACTGTGTCCTTCTCCATATCTGTAGCTGTCATGTGAGGTACATACCATGGCAGCCATTGTGTGGTGTGGAGGGGTACACTGACCTACATGTCCATAGCTGACACACCATGTCTGCTGACACATACCATGTGCAAGTATTCCAGGAATAGTGTGCCACTGTGACTATCACTGGGGGGACTATTGTACACATTTATGACCCTGTTCACCCCTGACACATGCAGTGGTGGGCAGCCAATCACATATCTGGTGGTTACTGGTGTAGGTGATTTGAAATGGGGCATGGTACTCCAGTTTTGACACTGTTGTTCACTCCATGCCTTTGTCACCAGGCACCTGTTGCAATACATCTGTACACATGTGCCTCACTCAGAATATATATACATCTCTCTATATATATGTCTGTATACATATACACATATATATATCTCGATGTACATATATTGCTATAGATATGGAGGGGGGGGGAGTGTGACAGAGAGGGGGTGAGAGTGACAGAGGGGGTGGGACAGGGGGAGTGTGAGATCGTCATATACAGTCATATCTGTAGATAGTCAGATCTGTCTGTCTATGTATATGTATCTACATATATCTATATGTGTATGTGTGTATTACATATATATGTTTCTACATATTCTATCTATCTACATCTGTCTATGTATCCCTACATCCCTCTCTATGTATGTATACATATATGCATATTATATATATATATATATATATATATATATATATATATATATATATATATATATATATATATATATATACATATATACATACATAAATATATTGACATACATACGTATCCATATGATAGATAGGTATATCAACATGTTTGTTTACAAAACTGTATACATACACTAACATACTGCTAAACATACATAACTGTGAAACCTACTTTGTACATTGCACTACAACCTACATTCAACCTACATTGATATGTGCACATAGATGCCCTCACATACATATGTATGTACAGCCTTCACTGATAGTTGCTGTATGTCCCCTGCCCTATGCACATTTTCATATACATATGGATACAGACCAATGACACATATGGAGGGTTCACAGTATGTAGACTTTTAAAGTATTACTTTACATTACCTGTGTTTGTCACAGCTGCTTGCGTTGCCATTTGGTTTGGTGTCCTGCTGCTGCTCCAGTTGGCAGATGTCAGCTTTCTAGTCGGTTTTGATGAGTGTTTTTGTTTGTGTATGTTTCTCTCTCTCTCTCTCTCTCTCTCTCTCTCCCTACCTCCAGAGGGTGCAATGAAAGTATTGCATGTGTGAACTGGGAGTACAGAATTCTTTTGTAGGCATCTGCATATGTCCATGTGATGGCTTCTGCTCCAATTGTTAGCCCGCATTGCATGCAGCCAGTTGTGTACTGATTGCAGTTTTCACTGTGATTCCAGGACAGTGCTATAAAAAGGTATGTGAGATAGGCGTAGCCCTTTCAGAGTTTAAGGGCAGGGACCATGCTGGTATGCTGTGGACACTGCTCTGTGAGTGTAAAGGTTAGTATCTCTCTCATATTTCTGGCTGTGTTGTAGATTAATATTTCTCCATTCATTTCTCCAGTTTCCTGTACTAAGTGTGTATGTACACTGACACCTAAGACTACTACTACTGTTAATGTGGGTGTGTGTGCTTTCCTGTGGGACATGTGGTGTAACTGGTATATAGCAGTGGCTCTTGCACTTTGTTGCTATGTCTTCAATATTTGCCCTTTACATTCACTACTTGTATGCCTGCTAGGTGTCTTGACTGTAGTGTGTTGCTGTGGCTTTCCTATTTTCCATGTACATTCACACCTTGGAATGCTTGCTATATCTGCTAGGGTGTTACTGCATGCAGTGTGGTCTGGCCATGGTGTGGGCCTTGACATCTATTAGGGTATTTGAGTATGCTGCTGAGCAGGCCCTGAAGACTCTCAGGTGCATCTTTTATCTGCCTCATGGAATGGTACATATCAGTGGGGTACACCCATTAAATTGCCTGGTATTCTGCAGTTGTGACTGTGGGTTAGCATGAGCATATGTATTACTACACTATTTCCGACGTGCAAGTGGTGCATACTTTCAGTACTTCATAGTTACCATTGCATGTGTTGTAACACGTTTCTGCCTACTGTTTGTACATTTCACAGGGAGTCTGTGGGTCATCCCTATAACTCAGTCACTGTTGCTATGTCTAGGCTCTTAACTATTCAAATATGGCAGTATCAGACCTCTCAAGTGTACAGATATTTGCAGGATGTCCACAGTTTTGCCTCATATTTTGGTCCATATCTCATAAACAGCTTTTTCTGGCAAATCACTCTGGGCTCAAGTCAGACTACAGTGACAAACATTTCAGTTTCAGACTTCATACCCTTCCAAACATCCAACATAATGCGAAACCTGTTACTTTCTCAACTGTCTAAGTTTGTTGGAGCAATATTTGGAATGTGTCCCTGTTTTTGGGCCTTTGCTCCATATTTTTTATTACTTAGTCTGGATGTGTTGCTGTAAGAGGTTGTGGGGTATGGGCAGTGATTATCCTGCTGTGAGTATGTGTGTGGCTTGCAAGGTGCTACAGTGACATTATTACCTACTAGCTACCAACTAGCATGGCTGTTTCTGTTCACACACAACTATTATAGAAATCCACTACATTTGACAGTAAATATACATGACATGCTTTGTGTACTACACATCCTATATTTCCTTTACATTCATTCCTACTATTACATGATATATTTATTGTAGCACAATGTTCTTATATAACAGTCATGGCTTAGTGGTAAGTCATGCAGACTACTGTTTCCTGGGTTCGGGACTGACAGTGGGATTTTATTTTGCTTTTGAGCAGACTACAGGCCTTGTCATTCAGAGTGACAAAGGCACTTTTAAGCAGTTGTAACTGGGTTAGTGCTGGTTTGCGCAGAGCTCACACATGCGCACTGGTGTTCAGCTCCGCGCACACCCACTTACAACTGCTTAAAAGTGCTTACTCTTGCGCACACCTGCGCTAATTTCTTTGAAAGAAATGAAAATGGGGAGACAGGAAAGTGGTGAAAAAGGGGTCACAAAGAGGGTAAGACAGTAGGGAAACAAGCTCGGGTTTTGCAGGAGGGATGTAGGTAAGGCCCATAGCTGCCCATTTCTTCATCAGCAACAGCTGCTCATATGTTTGTAATTTGGTGTGACATTTGAAACCTTCCACCCCTGAGAGAGGTGTAAGGACAACAATAATACTTGTTGTACAGCCAATTGTAATTGACAGTTTCCATGTCCAGCAGACATGTGTGCAAAATGGGAAGCTATGTATGGGGTGTAATTTTTTTGTGGGTACAGAGTGCCCTTTTTTTTTTTTTCAGGTGAGAGTGGTATGTCAGGTACAGGAAGTCGGTATAGCTGGGGAGGTTGGTTGGGTAGATTAACAGACAAGGCAAACAAGATGCATACAGGGGTGGAGTATGACACATGTGGGGGGGGTTACACAATTGACGGGGATGGATGTTTGGATATCTAGAGCCCATGAGCCGACAGATGGCAACAGTGGAACTGATATCCCCACCCATGGGCATTTGCCACTGTGACTTCACTGCCCAGGACGGGGCTGTGCTGGGGGCAGTGTAGGCCAGGCAGCAGGCACGCCCAATAGTTGTGCCACCCGTGCCTCAAGCGGGCGTAGGGGCCCAAGAACAGCGTCCTGGATCTCCCTAAGCACCACAGTCCGGACATTATGGAGGGTGAGTGGATGTTCTCCTCCAGCCACACTTGCAGAGGGGGGACGAGCCCCATCCCCTGCAGAGCTTCCACCTGCAGGTGGCACAGGGCCACAGGAGGAGGGTCCGGCCTGGGCATTACTGCCAGGTGCACTCGCCAGCTGAGGAGGGTGGAGGTGGATCCGCTGGAACCCGCCTTCCCTGTCGTCCTATGTTTTGCATTATGTCATGACAGTTTGGGTTAGTCATGTACAATACCATTCACAATTACACAAGGTACCTTCTTTGGTGAATGTTGAGCTTACTATTTCTTTCCAGAGAGGGAGAAGTTTGAAGGATTTTTTAGTAAGAGGCAGGTTTGAGAGACCAACACAGAAGCTAGCATGTGCAATAACAAGGAAGGGAACTTTCCCCTATGGAAAGTGTGCAATATGCCCTTACATAATCAGAGAAGCTGAAGATATTAAGGGGAAAAGCTTTAATACTATAGGAACATTTAACTGCACTAGCAGGGGGATTATATATCTTATAAAATGCTTTTGTGGCAAAGGCTATATTGGGGAAACTAAAAGAAGTCTGGCTGAGAGAATAAAAGAACATGTTAGGGATGTTAAAAATAGGAAGATGAGCAGCCCAGTGGCAGAACATTTTCATTCAGAACATGGGGGTATAATAGACAATATGAAAGTCACTATTTTGGAACAAGTATATAACAGATATGGAGATGAAAATGTACTGAAAAAGATTTTAAGAAGAAAGGAAGCAATTTTAATAATGAAATATGAAACTTTGCAGCCTTTAGGAATGAATAAAGAGTGCAATTGGCAGAACTTCATGGGTTAATTGTTAGCTTAACAGTTAGGAACTGATTTTATTATGTAATGAATTGTTAACTGATATGGCAGCTGTATAAAAGGACTGTGTGAGTGAGCTTTACTTTTTTACTCTGTAAAGGCTTGCAGCCGAGGTGCTAGGAGAGGAGAGACAACTAAAAGGTTTTTATTAAATTCTTATTTTGGAAAGTAGAGCTGTTTTCACTGGTCTTTTGTGTGGTTTCAGAACCATTCACAATTAGTTGTAACAGCATGCATTAGTATTCCCATTAACCAAACACCCAGATATTCAAACCATTGAACAGCAAGCATAACACATGCATATTTTGAACAGCAATACACAGTCCAACAACATGCAGGGTTGATTGATGGCAACAGGCCATCAGGTTTGGATGTATGAACAGGGCAGATCCATCAACGTACATGCAAATATGTATGAACCAACAGGACAAATGTCCAGGGGTGTTACTTGTGGTTGCACATACCAATTTCACGTGGAATGGATTATATGTGGTTATAGGGTAGGGTGAAGAAAATTTAATTAACATCTTCAAATACCAATACATATGCTGTACATTTCTAATAGCTGCTGATATATACACACTACAGTTCTGCCTACAGTTTCCTATGTGATAACTACTTCAAGTTGGTGATAGGAATGTTAATGCTACATCAATATACATTTTCATTTTTATTCATACACATTCATATCTGGCTCTGTTCAGCTACATCATCCTGCTACATTTGCTTTATATAGCTATAGACAACTGTGGATGTTTGGTATTTCAGACAACCATACTATCTGCATATTGCAGACTGAGAGCAACATATCCAGATTTTGGGATACACATTCTAGCTGCGGTACTGTTTTCAACACATGTTACTGTTTGGTTCTGCCTGTCACATTCATTTCATTCTGTACTGACTGCAGTATACTTTATTCAGGAGTTATTACTACTTTATTGGTGGATTCATAACTCTTTCTCACACTCTCTCACTTGTTTTATTTTTACAATTCAGGATGGTACTTAATTCTAGGCTTTATTGACATGTTTTACATGTAGTTCTAACAATCTTTTCCAACAGTCTCACTTCTGTCATGTTTCTGTATTTCAACAGGGATATATTTCACACGTGTTTTACTTAGCTTCTGCAGCTGTACTTTTCAGCCTGCTGCAGGTTATGTACTATTATATTACAGGTGGGACATCTTTATTTCAGACTTGTTTCATTTTTATGTTTGGATTACAGGCTGCATCACACTTTTGTAATCAAGCAATACTTGCAAACCCTCTTACACTGTTACTTGCACATTTTATTAATTAGTGACTACACTGCACTCTTTTGCTAACTGTCATACTTATATATTTATTTACATTTACAGGGACAGAATTACTGACCTGCCTTTTGGTGCAACCATGCCAGCCTATCGCCATAGGCTCTACGGTTTGCAGAATGGACACCTGCAGCTGTAATATGAATAAAGTAATATTGGAATACACATCTCCATAATATCAGCTAGGTTAATTTCTTACATAAATAATTAGATGTAACTTACTCAGTAGTGGGGCGTTGGGAATTTGCCGGGCCTCCTGGATCCAACGGTTCAGTTGGTCCTGCTTCCATCTCTTCAGGTCCGCATGGTGGTGACGGACCTGCTCACCAGTCCTTGGTATCCCTGTGGCACTGGTGAGAAAATGAGCCAACCGGTCCCACGCCTCAACCCTATATGCTCCCCAGAGGATCTGGCCCTGCATGAGTTGGGCCTCATGATTGTGGACAAGGAGCCAAACCATATATTTGGACTCCTCAATGCCCCACCTCTGTGCTCGGAAGCAACTACCCTCACCTACACCTGACATTCTGGCTGCAAGTCAGTTCTACAATCGGTTATTCTGTGTATTCCCACCTATGGGGCTTATATATGCCGTTTTTCCCGCACTTATCTGTGATTGGCCATTTTGGAATTGTATCAGCTTCACAAAACCTGCTTTGTCATGCTCCTCTTTCTAGTCATTCCTATATATATGTTATTACTGCATTTCTAAGTGCAACTGTCATGGCTTAGTGGTTCAGTGCCTTGACTATGGTGCATGGTATCCTGGGTTCGAACCTCGCCACTGCTTTTTATATTTTATGACTGTCTACACAGGCTAGGAGGTGTGTCTGTGTAAAGGAAGTTTTGTTACAGCTTGCTCAACGTTGCCCCCTCGGTTAGCTTGTTGGCACTGCGCGCAGCTCCGCGCAAACGGGTTACGCTGGTTTACGCATCATTTGGCTGTCAGCACGCATATTACACTCAGCTCAGCTATGGGCACACAGTTTCAGCGTGTTAAACCACTGCTCACCTATGGGCATTCATTTTACACCTGTTAAACCACTGCTCACCTACGGACACTCATTTTATACATGTTAAACCACTGCTCACCTACTGGCAGATGTACTCAACTTGTTAGACTGTAGCTCAGCTATAGGCACATCTGACATTTTTTTTTTATTATCTCACATTTCTTCAAAATACATGGCCCATTTCATTACATTTTTCATAAAATATAATTTTATATGTGTACATATATGTCAGGGACTTGTTTCATGCTTATTTCACTAAAAATAAAAATTGATGTTGTGGGGGCTCGAACCATGACTGCCTGCTCTTCAGCCGACGTCTCTATTGCTACGCTATTGCTTCTTGGCTTACTTTGCATATTTAGTTCTTATATGCTTTTCCACTGACTGCTAACTGTGGCTAAGCTACGGGCATGCCCTCGCAAATGAGCGCACTCACGGGCAAACATCTTTACAATTTAAAAAAACAATTATAAGATGTTCATTTTTACATTTTATGTTCGTAGTCTGTGGGGGCATGTGTTGTGTTGTGTTTATTCACATTTACACGGGCTCTGTCATGGGGGTTTACTTTCGGGACTTTTACTCTTCTGGGGGCGTGTCCATTTGCAGGGCTCGGCCTACGGACACGTCCCCTACTGTCTTCCACGGACCGTGTTTGCCTTAGGTGTGATTCTGCATGCCCTCATGCATATGCATGACATGCTGATGTCACACCGTTTAACTGCAGCCTCAGTGTAAGCCTTGTAACTCTTACACGGAGGCTTCGTGAATCCTGCCCATAGTCATTCACCTCAGTTATATAATGGATTGCAAGTACTTAGTGAGTTTCAGGGATTTTTCATAGTATTTGCCATAGGATAAAAAATGGAATTTCTATGGGGTTGCAGATTACCAGTGAAGCTGCTCTTTGCCTCCTATCATGAAATATGTTATCAGGGATCATTATTTTGAATTATATGCCCGTTGTTGGTATTTGTGTGTTATGGCTATCTATGTTTTGACCATATGTTAAGTAGGAAATGGGAGTTTAGGAAAAACTAGGATGAAAAGTGGAAGAAAGCAGAGGGTACATCACAAGATGAGCTAATGCAGAATGAGTAGGTTGGAGGTGTGATAGGCGCACATATCTCCAAAATGCATAGCTCAACAATGGCAGAAAAATCAAGACATGAAGTAGGTTAGAAAGTGACAAATTTCCCTGAATAATTTATACATTTATGATACAAATGTTTATATTTAGGGGTTATAAAACACATGAAATCAGGACAACAAAATGAAAGCTACATGGGCTCAACTACATCCCTTTGACAATAATTTTCTGTACAACAGAAAATTAGTAAGGCATGCCATGGAAGCACTCATAATAATGCAAGTGCAAAACACTTTTTATGGGAATGTAACACCTGATAGCAAGACAACAGCATGATACCTAAAATTGGTTTGAACCACTCCTTTGGCAATGACATTCTTTATTACAGTGTATTATCAAGTGATGCCAAGCAAATACATACTGAAGGGATCTGAAAACACACACTTCAAGAGCATTTTTGGACACAGTTTAAAACTGAAAGTCTGAACAGAGAAAAACAATGTAAGCATGTTGGGATGCAGTTCAAAACTAAAAACTGAACAATGGAAGATCATAACAGCCATCAGGGGATTACAATAGTGCTGCCAGTGAACTGTCAAGTTACACATCAATGTAGTACTATGCCTAGCCATGGAAGTTGTCAAATGAATGTAAATTTATCTTACATTATCTTTTAATAGTATATTATGTGAATATGGTATATTAGTTGTTCAATACATGGCTACAAGGAATACCTTCATGGATTTGGACCCCTGTCTACCTAACACATACACTCAAGACTACTACATTATCAATTTGGGCCACAGAAGAGCTACAATGAAGGGGGTCAGAAAACACACATTTCAAGGGAATGTTTAGACAGTGTTGAAGATTGAGAGATGGTAACTGCTAATTAACATATGCCATGTGATGGATTTTTCTAAGTTTTTGTTATAGGACAAATACTATAATTTCTCTATGCTTGCATATGACCACAACATTATTCTCTAATAACTGTCACACAATGTATGACCAAGATTATGAGTTGTTTTCTAAGATCTTTGTATGTATATATGTATGTGTTGTGTTTATGTATATTTTGAATAGTTTACAGACTGAAAGTGGGGTTATAAAAATTGGATGACTGGGAAACACTCAGTAGTACACTAGGTGAGCTAATAAGGAATACTTTTATAGGTTCATAGGTCAGTACTAGACTAGCTGCATTTGAGGGGTATTTTAAGCCTAGTCAATTTCCATAGCAGTGGTATCCTCTGTGAGATATACCTCTCCCTCCAAACATTTCTTTTGGTGTTGCAGAAGAGGCTTATATCCCTAGAGCAGGTATATCTAGTGTCATTTGACTTGCCGATGTGCAGCAAATCCATCAGTATTGGGTCGGAAGATGCCTTGTATGCCTAACACAGGTTACTTCTTGGCTGTCTTAAGGAAACTGAGGTTAGTGACAGAGCTTTGTGTCAATCCATTTAAGATATGTTGATTAGTCCTTGCATCCTTTCAGTAAGGTATCTTTGTCAGAGTTCTAGTTGTTCCATGAGTCTGGACAGATACATGTCAAAGGGTGTATTATATTCAAGAAAATAGTATAGTGAGGGCTGAGTAAATGACACAATGACATCTGCAAATCTCAACACAATGTCTTTATAAGCTGTGCAATACAGAATGACTTCTTAAACCAATGGACACAGTGGTGAATAGTTAGGTCACTGCCTACATACGCTTCCAAATCCCAAACAAGTGGGTAAAAATTCAGGGTCTTATTGTTAATGTGGTAGTTCCCTGAAATTGATGACTCCCCAAAGAATATGATAATGCAATTTTTGGCACTGAGTCTCAGTCCATGATTTTGGCATCAGTTAATTATGTGTAACAGACCTTCTTGCAGGATGGCAATGTCATTTAGGGATTCAAAGACTGGTTCTAGCTTGCAGTCATCCACAAATGTAGTCAGCAAGAGATCATTGTTATTGCTTTTACTTCAGAAAAGTAGATGGAAAACATGAGAGGTCCCAACACAGAATACTGGGGGACTCCACTGGTGACTGTTCGTTTTGTTGAGGTAACTTCCCCTATGTTTATTTCCTGAATTGTATCTGTGAACCATTTGGCAATCAAGTGAACAACATAGGGGCTTATTCCGAGTTTAACTTTTCTACTATGCCTTAGTCAGAAACTTTGTCAATAGCTTTGACAGGTCAAAGTATGTGGTGTGCACCACTTTGCATTCATCCATTGCTTTTATGACCTTATCCAAAAAATCAGCCTAGTTGAGTAAGTATGATGTGCCCCTGTCAAATCCAAACTAAGATAGGTCCAGTGTTTGGAGGTTCAGTATGTCCTGATTCACTAGTTTGAATATAAGTTCTTTCATGGCTTCATATATGAGGTTGGTCAGACTTATGGGTCTGCAATTACCTGTGTCTGTTGAAGATCCTCCCTTATGTAGGAGAATGATTGTAACTGCTCTCCATTCACTTGATACAAAACCTCAATGGAGGCTGAGATTTAACAGTTTTGTTAGGGGTTTGGCTAAATATTGCTGCTTGTTTTTTAAGATACATTCATGGATATTATCAGGACACACTGATGCAGTACTTTTAGCCTTAGATAGCACTTTTAGGGTTTGGTCTTGTGTAATAGCTGGGGTCAAGCCAGTTTTAGGTGCATCTTGAAGGGCAGATGGAGAGGAAAGAAGAATGAGATTCATGGAGATGTGTTACAAGCATAGTGCACAATGTCTAAGGTTAGCAGTACTAGATGACTGTGACATTTTATTAGACAGTACCAGCCTCCATGATAGAATGTACATAATGATGGCTGAAATATGACATTTCACAGGAAAGGAATACATTATAGGAAGACATGATGATTACACCTGAATGGCTTTGAAACCATGCCTGTGTTACTCCTATTTTCCAAAACAAAATATTAGCTGAGTATACGGCAGACTCAGATATAGGGAAGGTGTCTGTAAAACTCATGTCATGATAATGGAACATAGGATAGTAAGATGATTGACATAAACTTGGCTGGATTTGAACCCATGCATGTGATACTCATATTCCCAGAGTCAGTACATTAGCCAGATATGCCATTAAAGCTCTCAGAGGGAATGTATTAATATAAAACATTGTACTGGATGGCATACAACTCTCTGTTGATATTATAATATTGTATGAAAAGGCTCACACCAAGAGAGTCAAACCCTGCACCTGTTCTGCTGAGCACAGACTCATCACATCATGTTTTCAATTGTGCTATAGAGACCTTTGTAGGGAAGCCAACAACTTTACAGTAGTTCACTTTTGCATGTTGACAATGTAAGACTGAAAAATGAGCAGTAGTAAACAGCATGCAACAGTTGAGGGATCAAAACCCACCACATGTAGTACTGACACTGTACATATCAATGGAAATGTACAATTCAATTGCAAACTGTGTCATGCAAATTATATGCTTATGCATATATAATGGATACTGCAAGGTATAAATTATTTGTCACATTATCACAACTTACACCTCAATGTATTTGAAATTCTGCCAGCCTAACTCATATTCTCATGACCCGTGTACTAGCTACAGATGCCACAGAAGTAGTGATGTGACAGCTGTCATAAAACACATTCCAATGGATGTTGCCAACAGTGTGTGACAATGAAAATGAACAGTAATAAATAGATTATAACACTCAGGACATTAAATCCATCCGACTCAATGTATATATCCCTGTCAAACTGTTAGACTGAAGCAGCAGACTTTACTTAATAATTGTTTAGTAAGTTTTTATTGCATGATATGCACTGCTTATCACTCTGGTACAATTTACCAATTTACACCTCAGTGGATTCTAAAACCTGCCTGGCTAAGTCATACTCACTTGATTTGTGCAATAGCTACAGATACCACAGGAGAAGTTGCACAACAGTTGTCAGAAAATGCAAATTTGAAGAGATGTTACTAACAGTATGTAATGCTAAACATGGGCAGTATTAAACAGATTATAGCACTCAGGGTGTCTAAACCCTCTACTCAATGTAGGTGTCCCTATCAATCTATCACACTCAAGTAGTATGCCTTACTTTGTTCATAGGTTCATAGGTAGATACTAGGCTATCAGCCCAAGGGCATACGCAAGCCTAGCCAGCAAGGTCCCATATCTTACGCTACCCAAGAAAGTTATTTTATTGTGCCACTGTCCAGCAGAGACACAGAAGTGATCCCCAAGGTGTATTTCCTATTTGTATTTGTTTAGTAAGTCATTATCCCATGATACACACTGTTGTTTGTTCTGCTACAGCTTGTACCTCAAAACCTTTCCTGTCTGACTCATGCACTCTTGATCTGAATACTATCTAGTCACAACACAGAAGAACTTAAAACACAAGTACCAGGGACCACATATTTGAAGGGAGTATTTCAACAGTATGAAAGACTTCAAAAGAGCAATTTTAAATAGTAATCAGGAGACCAGAACACCCCCCCATACCTTACTGGCATGGTAAACATCACACTAGGAATAAAATGAGCCATAGAAGCTGTTACAGGTAAATCAATAATGTCAGCCTATGCATATATCATTACTCCTTTCTGTCATGTCCCAAGTGTGAGCTCACTCACTCCATGGTCACCAACACATTAACACAGCACAGGAAATTTCTCTTTCTTTTTCATAAGACTAGAAGTGTCATTTATCACTGTTTACTCATGGCTAGTGAAGTTACTCACTGGCAAATGTCATTCAATGTCTGAACACAGAAAAGTGTTTTATTTTAGTTTTCTCCTTTGTGAGTATTTGTGTGTTGTTGTTATTTAATATTCCCCCATTCCAAAGGTTAAGAAAGTGATTAAATACTGAATGCGCTGCAGGAAGGTATGCTTAGCTCAAGGAAAGACTTGAAGGCTATGAACTCATTCCTGTCATTGTGATATTCTCCATACTTTTGAATTAGCTTGGGTAGCCACTGTAGCAGGCAGACTACACAGGACTCATGAGGCACACTTACCCGGGAAATGTTATAGCAATAACCCATGCCTGGGTGTGGGTAATGCTGGATTTACCCACGGTTGGCATGGTTTGGTCCCGAGGCGAAGCCCGAGGGACCAAACAAAGCCAACCGTGGGTAAATACAGCATTACCCACACCCAGAAGTGGGTTATTGCTATTATACCATGACATTATTTAAGAAAAGAAACTATTACTTTTCTTAAATAATGGCATAGTATAATGCCTGTTTACTGCCCTTCCGCAGATGTCTGGCATCCACGGCAGTTCTGATGTACTCGCGCCTGCGCAGTACATCAGAGCTGTGGGCAAAGCAATGAGAAAGCAAGATCTCCGTTGCTTTTTTTACTGTTTCGCTATGTTAAATGGGTTTAACATGGCGAGACATTTAAAATAAGCAACGGAGATGTCCGTTGCTTATTTTAAAACTGTCTCGCTATGTTAAACCCATTTAACATAGCAAAACAGTAAAAAAAGCAACGGAGATCTTGCTTTCTCCGTTGCTTTTTTTTAAAAACCTGTCTTGCTATGTTAAATGGGTTTAGCATAGCGAGACAGCTTTAATATAAGCAACGGAGATCTCCGTTGCTTATTTTAAAGCTGTCTCGCTATGTTAAACTCATTTAACATAGCGAGACAGTGTTTTAAAAGTAGAGTTATACTAATGGAAAAAGTCCGGCGACGGACCTTTTTCCATTAGTATAACTCGATTTACAATGTGCACGCTGGCCAATCAGCGTGCCCGTTTTGGGGGGGTCATGGTATAATATATACTTACCATCTGCAGACACAACATTGTAGACCAACGTACAATAGCCTAGTATTTTTGAAACAAAAATATTGCTCTGTTCCACTATGAACAATGTGATAAGTGTACCGAACCAGCAAAAGAAGGTGAGTCAAGATTTCAGCTATATTGTCATTTTACATTATATTGTTATCCTAATACAAGAATAACATAACAGAAATTCATAAATAGATTGTTATCGAAAGTGCAAAACTGATGAACTTTATTTATGTATTGATATTAGCAATGTTTCATTTTCTTATTTTACATCATATAACAGGATCAAAACAATTACACAAAAATGAATTTTAGCACATGACTATGTCACTGATGTTCTGCATGTAGGGCATTAGCTACACATGCCATAAAATCTTTTCATAGGACATATGTCAATAAAACATGCTTCAAGATAACACAACACAGGACATCAATAAAACAGAAGAACACAAGATGGGATTCGAATCCAAGCACACCACAGTGAGGAACACCAAACAAACTTTAACCAGGTTTGCCAGTGAAGCTTGTACAGTGAATATGTCAAAAGATATTCAATGGAATGGAATACTGTTGTAGAATGAAATCAACATACCACCCCTAGTAAATTAGATAGTGCACTGGAATGGAATTATTGTATTATTAATATGTTGACCCATGGAAGTAGTTATAGAGAACAGATTCACCTTTATTTATTTTTATTTATCAGACTTGCTTACTGAGTAGCAATGATGCTCAGCTCATGTACACAACTGACATCAAATTCCTTGTGAATATTTAGGAATTTTTTTTTTTAGTTTTACTATAGGAGATATAACATTTCTCTCTGGTCATCGATGACTAGCAATGTAACTCTATGCAAACCATCACTCAATGCAGTAAGACAGAAATAGGAATTTCAATTTATAAGCTCTTTTTAGACATGCATGTGTGTGTTGTACTTATTTATTGATTTATTTTGACAGATCAAATGTTGGAAATGGGAAAATATGACTAAGATGAAAATGGGAAGGAAGAAGAAGAAGATAGCGTAGAAGGTGAACAATTCAGGTATGATCAGGATGGAGGTGGGACAGGACCATATTGCTCATCTTAATAATCCTGCTTTCTTAATTATGTATTTTTTTGTGGGGGGGGGGGTGATGAGATAATGAGTAATGTGAAAAAATAACACACTTTGTAGGATGACCAATTGAAACAAATCATCTGTGTATGATACTGAAATATGCGTGAAGTTGAGAGTTATGTGTAGGATGTAATTTTTTATGGGACAAGTTTCCTTTTTTTCTGTTTTGGAGGGGAAAATTGGGGAGAGAAGTTAGGGATGTAAAAGAAAGTTAAAAGTTGGGGACAGAAGGACATGAGTGCCAGGGTATGGAGTAACTCCCTGAGGGAGGAGTAACATAATGGTAAAGGATGTCAGAGAGAGGACAGACAATGGTAAAGGATGAATTGCATAACATAACATGGGGGTTTATGGACACAAAAGGAAGAGAAATACCAGGGATGATGCTAGGATTTGGTGTTCAGAAAGGCATTTTCGGCTAACTTTTTCATAGTGGGAAATTGCTCCTCAACCTGGGAGCTGTCAGCACTGTTTCCTGATTCAGTAACTGCAGGCAGAACTGGGCAAGGAATCATCTCAACAAGTCTAATGGTCAATATAAAGTAAAAAACTACTTGTGTGCACTTAGAAAAACAGACCCTAGGATTCAACAAGCTCTGCATGGTGTGCAGAAATAGTACAAGAGCTGCTGCAGGCAATATGGCTGACGTGCGATCCAGGAATGAGCTCCCAGGATCAGGGACGTCGGGAGGCAGACGCACTGTACTGATTTCAGTACAACTTATTTAAAAAGGGGGTAGCTTTTTAACTAAAAAAAAAAATTGGCTCTTTAAGGATGCTTTTTGGGTGTGGTAGCTTTTCAACTAAAAAAAAACATTGGCTCTTTAAGGATGCTTGCTGGGTGTTGTGGTGAAGGTGAACGAG
>NC_056744.1:1485655851-1485665649 GCF_019279795.1 Protopterus annectens | reverse complement strand
TTGGGTTTTCCTCGGGAATTTAAACCCAATTTCTGTGGAGCACGTGCTGCCTAGAACCGGCCACTCCTTTAGTCGGCAGCACTGCTGGAGCCCTAATGAGCCACTACAGGAGTTAGGAGCTGAAAGGAGAAGAAGGGTAATCTTGGAGAGGGCAAACTGATCTGTCCTACTGTAACTGGAAAGGTGTTTTGTTTTTTGACTTATGGAAGATGTGCCTTTGGAATGAAATGTTCATGCAGCATGTAAGTAATTACTACCCTGGCATATACTTGCAAGTGCTCTGTTCAGAGATCAGCAATATGAAGGGGCGTGGCTTGGTCAGCAGTGTAAATGTGGGTGTGGCTTTCTGAGGGGGCAGCAGTCTGGGAGCTGTGAGTACAAATTTGAAAATCCTGGCTACACCCCTGCCCAGAATGTGCCTGAGCTCTCCTGCACTATTCCTGCACTGACACAGCCCCTATATGCTAATTACTTCATTTGCTGGTGAAAACCATGCAAATGAGGTGAATTAGTGATCCAGGAAGCAGCCAAGCGTCTGTGCTGGAATAGAGTAGACTGCAGAAATGTATTCAGCCAGTAGCTGAATACATTTCTGAAAACTACAAAATGGAGGCATGACAGCCAGTACAAAAGCTTGTATTATAAAGGTTAGACATGCCAATGGCCAAATATATGGCCATAGGCATGAAAAATAGTTTCAAAATTATAAAAAAAAGTAACTTTATTTTTTTTTGGCTGATTTTGGCCATTTAAGCGTAGAGCAGCAGTATGCAAACGTGATCAGCCAGAAAATAAGAAAAAAAGCTGGAAATAAGCTGTTAAACCAAAATCATCATTTTACTATAATAGTCAATGGCATGCATAACATAGCAAGACCATAGAATAGTGGTTGCTGAGGGGGAAGGCTGAATGTCAGTTTTCTAACAGTGTATTAGCAGTCAGTTCTATGCACATGAAGGGAATGATACTGAATCACAGATTTCCCCTCAGTGCTAGTTTGCACCCAAACGTGTAGATGCAATAACACCATGGTCTAAGCCTAAGAGCTAGATAATCTTATGAGGGGGAGTGTCATGATTTCTGTAAGCTTATTGGAGCAGAGTGGCCCATGTTTGCCCTTAGGCAAGCACAGCTAAGGAAGAGTATGTGTCTGAAGCTGCCTAGCAGTATTTACATTGCCTAAACGGGTGTGTGAGCCAGGTTTTAAACACACAGAAAAAACAAAAAACAAAACAAAAAAAAAACAGCATACTACTATAAACTATGCAAACACCTTTCACTTTGTTTTTTCCCTCAAACTTTACACCACCGGTGTACACAAATGGGGAAACTTTACCTAACAAAACTAAAAAAATGATAGGGGCTGCTGTCGCTCTCATACATCAGTATGTGGAAGAGGCTGAGAGTGGTGAGGATGAGAATGCTGATGACCAACCCACAGAGAGGAGATGGAGAAGACTGTAAAGACCCAGGGTAACCTACCAGGGGCTACATGAACTGGAGATAGTGGAGTGCTATAGGGTGGACAGGGACCTCCTGCAGCAAATGATTGGGTTGTGCCGGCCATGCCTCACACACAGAACCAACAGAGGGGAACCCATCGTAGTGGATACCAAGGTATGTGTAGGATTAAGAATACTAGTCACAGGTACCTTCCAAAGGCCAACTGGGGATATCATGGGGAACTCACAGGCATCAGCATCCTAGGTACTCCACCAGTTCCTGGATGCCATGTCAGCACAAGCTGGTGAGCACATATATTTCCACAACACCCATGAGGCATTGACCAGCAATATGCATCTCTTCCACCAAATAGCAGAATACCCTGAGGTAGTGGGTACTATGGACTGCATGCACATACACATCAAAACACCACCCTGAGAGTGGGGTAGGGTCTACATAAACTGCAAGGGCTTCCTCTCCATCAACTGCTAGGTTGTGTGCAATGCCCAGGGCATTATAATGAATGTGTGTATTGGCAGCCCTGGAAGCTGTCATGACTCCCACATCTGGCATATGATGCAGCTGTACCAGAGATTTGCCAATGGGGACATCCCATATGGCCACCTAATGAGAGATGCTGATTACGCACTGAAGCTGTTGCTGATGACACCCATCAGAAATGCACACACACCTGAGCAAGAACTCCATAATGAGGCACACGCACAAACCAGAATCATAATAGAGCATGTGTTTGGGATGCTCAAGTCATGGTTCCAGTGCCTGGACATATCCAGTAGAGCCTTACAGTATTCACCAGCTACATGTACCCAAATTGTTATTGTATGTGCTATGCTACACAATATGATGCTGTGGAAACAGCTGCAGCAGGAACAGCACTAGGCAGGGACACACAGCACCCCCACCATTGCCAAGGCCAGCACATGCACAGAGTGACTTGGAGGAAGAACAACCTGAGCCTGCCCCTGTAGGTAGAAGGAGACAGCCCAATATGCCCAGGCTTTGGCAAAGAGGCAATGCATAGCACATACACTGACATGGTAGGAACCCAGGGAATGACACCTCTTTCTGACTCGCACATACAGTAAAAGGGACGCCAAACATGACACTACCTGTGCTTTACCATGGATAGGGAGTGTAATATGTGCATCTGACATAGTCAGCCCTCCAGTAACATCCTCAATACTGGCACGGCCACAAGGTAAGTCATTCTCCCAATCAACTGATGAATGGAGTAGTATGTTCTGCTACTTGTATCTATGGTATGGATGTGAGCATGCAAGGAAATTGGGTGGCTGAATGAGATGGCAGCAGACAGTAGACATCTATAAGAGCAGCATGAAATCCATAACAAATACTGGTGTCAACAAAGTAGGCAGTACTACACAAGGTGACAAATCCCACTGCAGGACATGTGGTGGGCCAAATGTGTGTCCATAGGACACACACATGCATGTCAGTGAGGCTCACATACCCAATAACAGTCTCAGCCAGCTGGGCAGGTGTAGATGACCACAAAGAAAGGCTGTGCTAAGGCCTCCAATTGATAGTAACAGAGAACAGCCCCCCTCCAGACAGACTACAATAGGTCAGGCAGTTGGATGTTAGTTCTGAAGGGTAAGAAGTCTGAAACTGAAATGTAGGTCAATAAAACCTAAGATCTGCACTCCATTGATATGCCTCTAGTCTGCATGGTAGGTCAGAATCAGAACAAAATGGAAGCCAACAGAGTACCTGAAATACCAGTACAGTCATAGCAAATTTTACAGTTGTCAGGTGTGCCCTCTCCCACAATCCTGTATAGAAATGTAGTAACATGTGCATGTGGGCTTAATAAGAGTGGAACACAGATTACCTGAGCTTGCCCAATTAGCAGGATAGATTGTTGCACGTGTACAATATGCAGGGCTCTGTGTGTTAGGTTGTTGTGTGTTGTATATTGTGTGGAAGTGGTCAGCATGTAGGCATGGAGGGTTGTGTCCCGGTGGCCTATAGCCAGTACTGTTGATGACAGAGCTATGTTCTGACAACTGCAGTGCCAGCCACAATGCATCCCAGCAAGAACCAATTCAGCAGTCATCCATACTCATTGTTTGGATGTAATATCTGTCACCATCTGAAAGATAGACATGCCATGAATGTGGGCCCAGACATACACACAGTAAACAGGTGGAAGTACCCTACACAGAGTATATAAAATGTAACTATCAAATGCACACACCTTTGGAATTGTACATACAGGTTAGCAGCACATTAGTTGTCTGTGTGGTATGGAATACTGATGTATTCTGGCCAATCACTGGCAGACCACAAAAGGCACAGTTATGGAGTAATGAGAAACTGCTTATGGCCTCGTACAAGTCAGCATAAGGGGAATGTCTGAGGTATATCTGTGAGTCAGCTGCAAGAAGCTTTCATATCACACATGCATTCAGCTCACCCCATCAGCCACAGGTTCATCACAGGTCATATCCCTGCTGTTGAAATTGAGTACAGTATGACCCCACACACATATCTATAGGGTTGGGAGGGTGACTTAATGGCTAAGGGGTTTGCCTTACAAACACAAGGTGCAGGGTTTGAGTCTTAAAATGGCTCGCAAGGGCAGTTAGCTTAGTACTAAACTATGAACTATGAACTATGAATGCAGCATGCTGAAGAGGTGTCCAATGCAGGTGTGTCCCTAGCTGTAAGCAGCACCCTGCCAACATCCACACCAATAGATTAATAAGGACAGGAACTATTGCGATTAACAACTTGCACACCTACCCTGTCACCCCAGGGGAATCCAGTGGCTTGCAGTCTGGGTCTGTAGGAGTGAAAGAATACACTAGCCTGCTACAGATGACCTGGATCACTACCAAATACCCTACAGTTCTCTGTCAAAGACCTGTGCCTCACCCATACTGCTAATGTATGTTATCTTATGGGGTCCCAAATAACAACATAACACAGAACACAAATGCAAGGCCATGTCAACAAATCCCAGTAGCATGCCCACTATGTCCTACTGCATAAACTGTGGACCAACCCCTAACTACCACTGGGATGAAGGGATAACTATAGGGATACTTATCAGATATCACTCACATAATGTTAGGAAGAGGATAGGATAACAGAAGGGGGTGTAGAAGCATGGACACCATGGAGTGTGTGAAGTCTGAAACTCTGGTGTGTGTCGGGATACTTATCAGATATCACTCACATAATGTTAGGAAGAGGATTGAATAACAGAAGGGGGGTGTAGAAGCATGGGCACCATGGAGTGTGTGAAGTCTAAAACTCTAATGTGTGTCCATACTACCCCTGTCTGCAAACCCAGTAAAGGGTGGCTGCAAACCTGCTCATAAACCACAATGTGAAGGAAAACTGACCAGATGTATAAGTCTTGCCTCTAGGTAACCTGTGTGAATTTGTATAGCTGAGAGGTATGGCCACAGCAGGATATGGCCATTCTGTCATGTCGATAGATGTACAAGCAGGGGATCCTCAGCCACCAGAGTACCAACATGATGGACCATTTACACAGACCCATCAGCAAATGTCTGCAGCTCCCCCTCCAGAATGGCATGAGTGTGCAAGACTATGTAGGCTGCAGACCACAATACTGGACACAGCTTCATTCATCTTGTATTCCCCAGGAAATTACTGTGAGTAAATAAGTATATCTGTCAATAGTTGATGACATAATACACCACAGTGTAAAACAGTACATATGTCTGAATATCTCTGCTAACACCAAAACCATGTAGCACAAGTGGCACTGACACACTAGTTACAGTATACCACTATCCTTTGCCAATTATAACTCCATATTGTCAATCTTTCTACAGATATCCTGCTGAAACAGGTAGCTAGATGTAGGTGTAGAACACAAATTCCTGCACTGGAGTGCAACCTACCTGTAATGGAGTCACATATTCAGTACATAAGGGTCATACTGGGCATGCTCACACACTTACAAAAATGAAGCCCATGTCTGACAACAACAGTGGACTATACATATCTGTCAGTCACAGATTTCTATGCACTCAAACCACATTGCACACCATTCATGCTTTGCACACACATCAGATAGGAATACACACATATATCCAAGGACAATACACTATAATAGGTTAAACATACACAAACAGAGATGTGGGGAAGAGAGAGACAGACAGTAACAAAGAGCTTCCCGTCATGAGGCCTGTCCTACACATCACACATCCAATTGGCCAATATCACATGATGTGCCGATGTCTATCACTGTAGACATTTGCTTCTGGTAGCCCTCAACACTATAGTGTCTGTAGTGCTTGTGATAACTGTGTAACATGACAGTACAAAGCAGTATTCATCTAGAAGTTGTATACACAGTCCTGTCAAATGTAAAGTTGTGTGTGACTGAGTGTTGTGTGTGTGTTTCAGAGGGATGGTTTATGGCCCATTCACACACACTGCACTCCCTATTGCCCTACTTTAGCTAGCCTGCTGATGTCATTCACCTTGAAATACACCTCTGGACAAGGGCTAGTCCTATAAGCTCAATGACGCATGCTATAACTGCGTAATGCTATACTATAATATGCTAATTAGGTAGAGTTCTAATCCCAGACTTGGAAACTGTGTGAGTGTGTGTAGAGATAAATGATTTTGAAGCCATTCACAGTCACTACACCTCTCATTGCCCTACATTAGCAAGCCTGATGATGTCATCTACTTTGAAATACACCTTTTGAAAAGAGCTAGGCCTTTAAGCTCCCTGTTGCATTCCATAAATGCAGACCAATGTAGTAGCAGTGACTACACAGCTATGAGTTTGAATCTCATCTCTGCCAAGTGTTTGTGTGTGTACATATGTATGTGCGTACCTCAAAGATTTTGGCTCCATTTACAGCCAGTACACATCTCAGAGCCTGACTTGAGCAGTCCTGCAGATATCATCCACCTTACACGTACCTGTTGTGAATCCTAAACCATGTGAGGTCAGTGGGGCATGTGGTAAATGTGTAACATAATGGTCCATAAAGATTGTTAGATAGAGGTTTGAACCTCACCCCTGGCAAATGTAAATGTGTGATTAGGGTAAAAGTATTTTTGGGATCTCTCACCTTCTACATCACCAAATGCCAGTATTTACAAAGGCTGGTGATGTTCCTTAACTTAGAAGTACCTTGGGACAACATCCATCCAGTAAGCTCTGTGGCGTGTGTGATAAATGCGATACACTGTCATAGCAATACATAGCTAGGTAGGAGTTTGAATCTCAGTATTGGAAAGTTTATGTGTGTTTGTGTGTGGTGATTACTGATTTTGAAGCTATTCACACTCACTACACCTCCTTTTGCCCTGCTGTGTCATGCCTGCTGATGTCAGTCACCTTGAAATAACCCTTTGGCCATATTTCAATCAGATAATCTCTGTGACCAGTGTGATAACTGCTCTATAGTGTAGTGTAGCAAACTAGTTAGATAGGAGTTCTAATCCTGACCTGGCCAACTGTGATAATGTGTGTGATTCCCTGAGAGAGTGTGATTGTGTCTTCCTTGACACCTGCTTTTGTGGACAGTCACATGCACTATACTTCCCTTATCCCTCCTTTATCATTGTTGCTGATGTCACTCGCCTTCAAAAATACCTTTGGACATCTCCCAACATGTAAGCTCCGTGACATGTGCAATAACTGCATAACAATGTAATAGCAATACATAGTCAGTTAGGGGTTTGAAACTCAGTACTGGAAAGTGTGTGTTTGTGTGTGTATCAGCGTCCTGTGTGGGTGTTGGGGTGATTGTGTAATGACAGGAGCCATTGCAGTGTTGGCTTTGCTACATCATTATATTGAGGAGCTACATGTCCCATTGTCAACATTACAAGGCCAACATTTTCCAAACATTGTAGAAATTGTTGTCGACAATCCTCAGCCATAAATGTGTACAGCCATGTGCAATTATGATGTGACAGTATGGATTAGTACACAATATAGGCAACTATCATAATGGCCAGATACCACTTTCCACCCATGGATCATACACAATACTCTCCTACTCCCTTCTTTTCTTACGTTGTCTCTGTCTCTGTCTCTCTCTCTCTCTCTCTCTCTCTCTCTCTCACTCCCTCTCTGGTGGATGTGGAAAAGTACATCTGCTTTGCTTAGGCAGAAGCTTGAGTTTTGTAAGTGAAGCTCATAATCAGCTGATGGCCTGTGCATGAATTGCAGTCCTCCACTTGCTAATTGCATGTGGAACAGCTGTGGTATCATTCCTATAGCCAATTGCATAGAAACACATTCCTATAACTAAGCACTTCATGTGGGTGTTGGCCCTTTTCCTTCCCTGTGAGCAGGACTTCATGTGGGTGCTTGACAAACAGCATCACAGAGGGTAGTTGGAAATACCTCTTAAAACACACACTGTGGACCAGGCCAAAAAACTGGAGGGGGATGTTCCAGACATGGAGACAGAATGTAAGTATTGCTTTTCTACATTTGAAGTAATGTTGGTTTAACAGAATTTGTGTGGATTTGGCTGTTCTACATGATTTAAAATCTGGCATGACAGTGTTATGTGGTTGAGAAAACTCCCACCTGTAGGGCTATCTGCAGACTGGCCAGAGTTTGTAGTCTTATATGTGTTGTGTTACTCACACATTTCCTATCTTTAGAAATGCAGTAGCATACTCTGAGGATTGCAGTCAGTACATGGTGACAGCCATGTGAGTTACTGACTTCATATCCCTCAGTAGACATATGTCACAACAAATCATGTTATACCAGTAAATGTATGAGTTTATCACAGCAACATGTCAATATTGGCCCTGTGTTTGTGCCTCCAACTCCAAGTCTGTCAACCGTTGTTCATATGTCATGCAGTAAGAGGTGCATATGTTCAGTACATCATTATTTACTGATCTCATACCTGATAACAAGCCAGTGAGATATCAGACTGCTAGACATGTTATGTATAGTAGGCATTATATATGAGGACAAAACCTGGACATTATGTTGTAGTGTGCACAGTAGTGAAGTCTGTGTACTTATGGTCATTGTTAACAGAGTGTGTATTGTAAATATGTAACTTGGCCTGTGTACAGACTGTGGTAGATGTCATTGTTCTTGGTCCTGTTCTGTCTGATGTTGCATGCAGCTCCAGTGTATGGTACCCTATCGGCGCATATGTTTGTAGGGCCAGACCGACACATGTCCCATACCGCAGTCAGGTATCAGACTACCATGTGTATTGGCCCAGTTTATGTAGGATTAGTGTGTGAGTGGCACATATGAGGATGGTGTTGTTCACACAATCCATATACTGTAATATTAATTAGGCTTCCCATATGTAACTGTGGCTGTGTTCAGATTGGTTGTGAGTATGCACTTTCACATTGGTGCCTGTTACTCCATGCTGTTACATGCCTTTAGAGCCTGCTATATTTGCAAGTACATGTGTATTCCCCCATAAGAAATGTAGGCCAGTGTTGTGGTAGTCTGCCTGTAGTTTGCACAGTGCTTTGTGACATGCCTAGCAGCTCAGTGTATTTACCTATTGTGATGTTATGTCCAGGTATTTGTCAGATGTACTGTTGCCAGGCCACCCTAACTGTTGTGTATTTCTGACAGAGCAGTGGAATGCTGCACAGATGAATGTCACTAACTAGTGGGTAGTATGTGGGCTTGTGACCTCTGTTCCTTCAGTTAATATGTGTCAGGAAAGACAAGAGTGTGCGAATGCATAATCTGTGTGAGCTTATCTATTCCAGTATTTTCATGATATCCCCATTTACATGGCTGTAAACATCTACTTTATCAGGCTTGGTCCACACGTCTTGCACTAAGGAGTTCTATGTATACCTATGGACTGATGAGAGTGTGTCAGACTGTCCACATTTATTGGTCATATCTCTGCTATATTCCAGAGGATCATTACTGTGATTTGTGTGAACTGTGATTTGTGTAGTACTTCACTATGATAATCTTATGATGTCTGTCAGTAACTGATGGCATACATGTCAGTATCAGATGTGACTTCCCACAGACATTTCTGTTAAGATAACCCCTGTTACTGTAGCAACATTCTACATTTATACCAATAATACTTACATGACATCCCCTTGCACTAAGAGGTTGTGACTATTGCTGCTGAGGTATGACTCCACTACATGTTATGGACATATGTTATACATTTATGTGTGTGTATATACATATATATATATATATATATATATATATATATATATATATATATATAGACATATACATATACATATACATACACACACACACACACACACACGCACACACATATATATATATATATATATGTGTGTGTGTGTGTGTGTGTATATATATATATATAT
>NC_056744.1:1485525851-1485653351 GCF_019279795.1 Protopterus annectens | reverse complement strand
TGTTGAAATTTAAAGTACCAAAATAAGTATCCCCAGTAAATCAGAACTGTGGAATATATGTGTACTAAGACAACAGAACAATTTACATGATTACTTTATTTTACTTAATATGTTTCTTCACAGGCTCTAAAACTGTTGCTTGACTTCTTCCCAAAATCTCCGGATTTAACCTAACTGTGTGTGTTAATGGCTACATTCTTGCTCAGCTCTCTTAACGGCTGTAGGAAGGTGAAATAGTTGGGCATGTGTGTTGGATTTAACTTAACTGTGTGTGTTAATGGCTGCATTCCAGCTCATCTCTCTTAATGGCTGCAGGAAACATTTCCTTAACTGTGTGAGTTAACGGCTGCATTCCAGCTCAGCTCTCTTACTGGCTGTAAAAAACATTTACTCAACTGTGTGTGTTAATGGCTGCATTTCTGCTGAGCTCTCTTAACAGCTGCAGGAAACATTTACTGTGCATGTATTTAGCTGAATATTTAGTTAGGAAAAACATTTACCTGGATATTGCTGTGCATTTACTTACCATTACTGTGCATTTATTTAGCTGGATATTACTGTGCAAAGTGTGCATTAATTTAGCTGGATATTACTGTGCACTTATTTAGCATTTCTGTGCATTTATTTAGCTGGAAAATACTGTGCATTTATTTAGCATTACTGTGCATTTATTTAGCTGGATATTACTGTGCAAAGTGTGCATTTATTTAGCTGGATATTACTGTGCATTTATTTAGCTTGTGTGTGTGTGTGTGTGTGTGTGTGTGTGTGTGTGTGTGTGCGTTTGTGTATGTGTGTGTGTGTGTGAGAGAGAGAGAGAGAGAGAGAGAGAGAGAGAGAGAGAGAAAGGCCCTTCCCTAACTGGAGTGTTGGTGTTTTTAAGTGACCCATCATTTGGTACTATTGGAAATTAAACATTCACTGCAAAGATGCTCAGAGCTCCTTTATCATCTAGATTAGCTTACTTGAAGCTGTGCATAGGATATGAAATGGTTAACTTACTGTGTCTGATGGTTGTATCTTGGAACACAGTTGTCATTGCCTTTTTTCTTCACTGCAGGACTTGGAGCAACAGATCCGGATTTATCGTGGCCATGTTTCATGTAAATGTAGCCTTTCTTAGAGCTAGCACATATTTTCTATTGAAAATATCCTCCAAACTATAATTAAAGCAGTCCATCCAGGGGAAAATCATGAGATTTGTACATTTAGTATATACCACCAGGTCAGATTTTACCCTGAAGGTTATATGCCTTCAAGAAGATGATCCTTCTTCCTGTCTCCTTTACTTCACATTAACAGGAGCTCTTTGTGGCTAAGAAAACCTTATCCAAATGAGGTGTATGTTTTTCTGTCTGTCATGGATATTTGTCCTATCGTTTATTTATTTATTGACATTTGATTACTGGAAAAGTCAAACTGGGTAGGAGCCCACTTAAAGCAGAAGACAGTCAGTGTAGCATTTGTTAGAATTTGTTTTTATATGAGTGTGTAGTAGTAAGTAGTAGACTAGTTAGTACAAGACAGAAAATTTTATTTTTATATAAGAAAACTTTATTTTATTTTTATACAAGTTTGAAGTTTTGTGTTAATAATAAAAATAATTTGTTATTCTTGTTTAAATTTTATGTTATTTAAAGAAGGCTGAAGGCAAGCACAGATGCACCCAGTGTTATTTTTCTAAAAGAATATTGTATTTTAGTTTTGCACAAGTTCAAATCTTAATATAAATAAAACACTGTTATTCTTCTTATTTTGTGTTTTATGATCGTATTTAGGTTGTCTGTTCTTCAGTTTGCATTTAAATGTTAGTATCCCACAATTCCATTGGAGTGCGTGGGTCTACATAATTATGTACACAAATTTTATGTTAATCAGCTTACAGATTTGTACCTATTTTTCATGGATTTTGTCTGGAGTTTCGATGTTTCGAGGTTGAGAGGTATGATATATATATATATATATATATACATATATATGTATATATATATATATATATATATATATATATATATATATATATATATATATATATATATAATATATATATATATATATATATATATATATATATATATATATATGGTTCTACCTGACATAAACGAAACCCCAAAACACCGACAATGCAATCACCGAAACCACATAACCGACAGTACAAAACACGAAACCCACATGCCCGACAACGAAATAACCGGCGGTACACAACACGAAACTTCATACACTGCACACACATAATCACAACAATCAACAAACAAAACACATTCCCCATCCAAAACCACATACACAACACAAGCACACCAAAATCCCTACAAACCCACACTAAACCTCACATACACAACTACCTACAACCCTAACCCAAACCCTAACCCTAAGGTCCGTCACTACGCACACTTACCTGACCCGGCCCCTAACCCTAACTCACTTATCCGCCCCGCCCCTAACCCAAACACAATCACTACACACTTACCTGACCCGCTCCTAACCCTAACTCACTTATCCCACTAACCCAAACACAATCACTACCACACTTACCTGACCCGCTCCCTAACCCTAACTCACTTAACCCACCCCTATCCCCACAGACCGTCAATATCCACACTTACCTTACTCGCACCCTAACGTCCATCACTACCGCATACTTACACAGCCTTTTCCCATGTTGGCATCCTCGGCGTCGGTGCTTTCATCCGTCGGGTCGGTCTTCTGCACTGTCGATCTTCTGGGGCCCGTCGCGTCGGTCTTCTGAACTGACGATCTTCTGGGGCTCGCAATTTCCGTGTCGATTTTCCGGCATGTCGTCTAACTGAGGTAGAACTATATATATATATATATATATATATATATATATATATATATATATATATATATTCACTAGACAATCTCATAATACGGAAATGTTGAGTTTCAGTATTTCGAGAATGAATAGTCAAACACCCACATACCCAAACACGCAAAACCGCGAATAGCACAATTGCTACCATACACACACACACACACACACACACACACACACACACACACACACACACACACACCTACCTAACTACACTAAAATAAACAAAACAACACAAACAAATGCAACATACCATACACACCTACCCTACCTGCACTTCCCAGTCCCCCACACTTCCCGTACTTATAAATACTAACTCCGAGGTCATACTAAACACACAAACACACAAAAAAGACCACTACACACACTTACACAAACTAACATCCCTAGACAATATTCTTACGCAAACACCACTTACCTAAAAGCCCAGATAAATCCACAAACCACACTGGACATCATGAACGTGACACCATGATAGCGGATTTAACATTTCTGCAGTCGACATAGTGCAGTTTCGCGTAACTGCACTTTTGTGTATTCAGTCTCTAAGTACTGAAATTCAACATTTCAGTACTTCGAGATTCTCTAGTGTTTCTATATATAAATATATATATCTATATATATGGGTCTATATTACAACACAAAACTCACAGGAGTCCGAATGTTGTAATATCGAAACCATATGTTCAATATGTGAAAATAGCGAAGCCGCAGAACACCGATTTTATTCCCAGGGAATGTGGTGTTATCACGGAGTTGGTATATTTAAGGGGGGGGTGGGGGGGGCAAAAACCCTCACATTAGTATAAGTTTAAAGTGTACGTGTTTTTTTTGTTTTTGCGATTTTTTTTTTCCCCCTGGGAAAAAATTGCTGTTCTGTGTTTTCGTACTTTTTGCATTTCGAACTTCCTGGTTTGATATTACATTGTTCAAACTCTTGTGAGTTCGACGATGTAATATAGACCATATATATATATATATATATATATATATATATATATATATATATATATATATATATATATATATATACATATCCTTGTTATGTATAAACATGAGTGTTGTATATACCTTTCCAGACATATGCCACCATATTTATCTGATATGTGTTTATATAGATATAACAACATACTAATTCAACACTATTTCACTAACAAGTACTGCACAATTTTAGAAGTCAAAGCAGTTGTACACTACTAGTCTGTATGTGTACTGACAGATATATTGGAAAAAACAACAAGCATTTTCATAGCTGTGATGGCTTACTGGTTAACTGCTGTGACTATAGTGTACAGGGTCCTGGGTACAAGACCTGCAGCGGTTGTTTATTTTTTTGCTAGGCAGAACAAGGACTGTTAGATACAGAGTGGTTAAGCCAGTTTTGAGCAACTTTAAGCAGGTTTGCACTGGTTTGTGAGACAGTAAGCGCTGCTAACGTACGGTTAAATGAATAAGCACTTACACCATGTAGGCTTCACTTACCAGTGCACAAATGTACTTAGCATTTACATTTAAGCAATGCGTACACCTGCTAAGCATAGCTTAGGCCTGGTAACCATTGATCACATTCCAGTCTGATAAAATAGCAGGGTAATGGCATCTTTAATAAGTATATTTAATTCCATGTACATAACATATTTCTGTGTGCTGTCATTACAGTAGCAAGGGATATGAGTCTACTGTCTGGGACACCTGAGTATATATGGGTTGTACAACACTCTTTTCCATTTGAATGTGTTTCATACATGGGTAGTATCCCAGGTTATATGCAGTCACACTAGCATGTAGTGTATCATTATGTTACTACTGTTAACGGTGCTTTCCCAAGTAAGAGTAGATTGCAGATTGTAGTACTGGAGCCAAGCACCCCTGCATACAAAGATGGACTCTGAGTCCTGACTATCATGTGCTTGGTTTGTGAGCTGTGTGTCATTAAGTATTTGCTACTGGATATTGATCTGATGTGGATATTAACTGTAGACTA
Source organism: Protopterus annectens (assembly GCF_019279795.1). Classification (NCBI taxonomy): domain Eukaryota; kingdom Metazoa; phylum Chordata; order Ceratodontiformes; family Protopteridae; genus Protopterus; species Protopterus annectens. The sequence goes on along the minus strand of NC_056744.1, from coordinate 1,485,648,534 downwards.
CTGTGTGTATAGGACAAATCATTGAGGGTTGCTGTCATGTAGTAATGGCATACCTATCAGTGTAAGACATCAATATGTCAAAACATTCATCCTAATGCATAACCAGTTGGCTAGCTGATGTCTGTCTGTCCTCTGTACTGATGTGCATATGTCCAGTATCCATCTTAGCTGCTTGCAGGGAATCTTTGCTTGACTGACACTGATATGTCTGCCCAGCTGTGTTATGAATGCCACAGCTAGGAAACCCCACCCTGTATGTACCACACACCATGGATACCTCGACTACACTACCACAGTCAACAGAACATGCTTGGGTACAGGTCTCCAAGACAGACACTGACCATATTCTGTAATATATATTGTATACATGTCATTTGGAGCAACTCACTGGCCCTCTGCAAGAGGCAACCAGATGATTAGATGTTGCATTTAACTCTCACCCTGAGGATCACTCACGTGGCATCAGTTGATAGATGGCCTGCTGAAATATGGCAGGTGGCATGATATCACTGTACCCACATCCCCATCTCTTCTCATCTCTCCATGGACAATATCCTGGTTCACACCCAGGAACACTTGCACCTATGGACCCCAGTACTGACAAATGTGTCAGTGTGAATTACTGAGAATAACAGTGCCGGTGTGTTTGTAAACCTGTAGTTGATAATACCCTGAGGGCCTTCATATCCACTGCACCCCCACATTGCCATAGTTAGAAATGACTGCTGCTGTAATGAGCATTACATTTACCTTGTTATATTCTTCACCCTATGGGCTACCTGGAGCTTGCAGTACCAGCATGACACTGTTGTACAAATGGGTAGTTAGGCATGGGTTACCCTCTGAGTCGTGGCAAGTGTGTGTATGTGTGCAAGTGTGTATATTTGTAGGATACAGCGCTCTGAGGCCACATTCTCCTAATACAATACACCTTGACATACAGTATAAGGGATAGTGATGTTGCTGACCATAGGAAAGTCAGGACAAACCATCACACTACTATCCCTATGGCATGTGCAATAGATGCATATCCCTGTAGTATCACTCTTGAGATAGACAAGGGGTTGTATTGCAGTCCTGGTCAATGTGTGATTGTGGTTATGTCAGAGTATTATCATGGGTTTCTGTGAGTAAAATATCCAATGTGGGGTGTGGGTTCTGGGTATACTGTCTTTACACCATGGTACACCCAGTACATGTCCCAAGTTCCACTATATGGGGACCACTATCACCATCAACCATACAGGTAACTGATTACACTATCATGCCTAATGATGCATGTGCTGTGTGCAAATTATCTGTAACAGAATGGACTCACTGACAAGGTAGTTAGCACTAATAAACCCATGTCTCTCAGATGTGTCTATAACTGTTGTGTTTGTCAATGTGTATATGACAGTATGTCACACTATGTACTGTTCATAAACAACCAGTACATCCCCCATTACCATACTGTACAAGGCCTGGTGATGTTCTTCACTTAACAAGAAATCTGGGACACACCTCATCCTAAAAGCTGTGTGGTGTGTGCACTTAAGGCCACACACATTAGTAGCAATAAGTACCTAAGTAGGGGTACTATTCTCAGTGTTGCCAAGCAAGAGTGTGTGTATATGTGATGGAATCTACTTCAATTTGCAGAAAATACATGTCCCAGGAGGTCATCTGTCTGAGAACTGACTGGCAAATGCTAACATTTCAAAGGTATCATCTTGTGGAAATTCATTCCATCAGAACAAGTAGCAAATGTGTAAATGTCCTATTCTCCACTGTATAGCTCTACAGCAATACTGGGGTTGGTATACATAGTAGGGTGGGGATCTTGTGGACACAGCCACCCTCAGTGGGGTTATTGTTGTGTGTATCCCCCTGTTTAGTCAGCTGTAATGCTGTGCAGTTTATGTTAACAGGTTAAGTAGTTATCAATCACATTATCTGTGGTTCTACAAAATCCCACCCCCTCCAAAGGGTAGGGCTGTGCCACTCACACCAGCACACCTATGTTTACCAAGTTGAGGATTGCACTTAATTGGGGAAGGAACCTATGCCCTGCCAGTACCATTGTCAATGATATTAAACTAGCAGACTGATTATTTACTGATTTGATGTGCCTATTCTGTCTTGATGGAATTACATAGGCTAAAATTGGTTCACTGCAAAAGTACATACATCCATGTGTACAGTATTCTCTGTGTATTGCATCAACACCAAAGCCTCTGTGTGTGTGTGTGTGTGTGTGTGTGTGTGTGTGTGTGTGTGTGTGTGTGTTATACACAAACATGTGGTGTGTACCACCCAGTACACTTACCATTGTACTCTGTAGAAGGGATGCTGACATCAGCCACCATGCACTCACCTATATGCACCCCTCAGACCTATCAGCCATGTGGCACATGCAGTAACTGTTATACAGACCTGTTACTTGTGTTCAGCTGTACCCAAGATATGGCACAGTCAAGGTGTCACCACAGTGCCATACCCCTTATAGGAAACAACAGTAGATCAAGATCATGCTGAGACACAGACACCTACAACACAAACTGAATACATTATGGAGACTACAATCAGTCAAGTGTTAATAACAGCTATAATGCATCATGGCTGGACAGCTACACATCCTGACATGTAAGCATTAAACTTTACTGCTGAAAACATGTTACACAGCATTACATTGGTGCACCTTAGTATATTCACCCTGTGCATCAGAACTATATTTGCCTGTCCCTGCATCGATATTATGGATGACAGGGATGTGGTGCAGGTATCATCATATGCATAGGGTGTGTTGTGGGTTTGCCGGAGACCTAGGCTGAGCCATTTGGTTGACATCATGTGCCTGTGTGTTAGAGGGTTTTATTAATAATTGGGCAGTGCAGATGTGGTATGTGTAGGTATGGAGCTGCCATAGCTGTGTTGGTGGTGTGTGTGTATGCATGCAAACAGTTCTACCATGTGGCTTCCCTATACATGGGTTGGTTGGACAGTTGCAGACCATACATGGCAGGGTGTGCAGTTCAACATCTCCGGCCACAGACATGAGAACTGTGCCTGCCAGGGGTTCCACAGGCACTACCAGGTACAAGCCCAGATATGGTACTCTCCCCTGAAGATGACAAACGTCCACTAGATTTAGGTCCCTCTTGGGACCAGTCAGGGTCATGTCCATGTGGCCTGCTATGTTGTGGTGTGGACAACACCCCCCCTGCAGTACTGATGTTGGTACTGCCACTACAGGAGTGGCTCTGACTTGTTGCATGTCCATGTTGACCTCCACCAATTGGTGTTACTGACCTACGTCCACATGGCTGTCACCCTACTCCCACCATATGCTCAAGCACAGACATAGTACGGTCAAGGATTCCCACCATCTCACCCAACCCTCTATCCAGGAACTCTGCAAAATAACGGCGGGCACCTGCAAGATCACAGATGTTGTCAATTACAGCAGAATGAGTGGCCCACTGGAGCCTCAGACCCTGTCTGGTATTACATTCCATACATGCCTGTGCCTTCATGATGGCCTGAAACATGAGGCTGGGGACACCTGCTGTGGAACTTCTGCCAGGGGCATGATGACCAGCAGCCCTCCTACGAGCACCCCTGTACATCTGTCTGTATGGTACCTCCCCGATCATCTTACTATGGCTGCTGTGACCAGACACACTTGCCATAGTCACCACACTGTCCTGTTCCATGCCACCATACACCAACTGTCCCTCATCTATGGCCACTGGTGATGGGGTATGCATAGGCAATGTGACTGTATGTGTGGATGGGGTGGATAACAGTGGGATGTCAACCAATGGCACAGTTTCAGCCCCTGACAACCCTGCCTGTGCCTCACCATACCTATCATCATTGTCAGAGTCTATATGGACACTAACATCAGTTTGCCTGCAGGAGGGACCCTGACCCACCTCACCACCTGTGAGGGAAAACCAAGAAACAGACTTTAAGACCTGTACATCCTTGCTTAACTGTACCCACACTCACACACACACACACACACACACACACACACACACACACACACACACACACACACACACACACACACATGCTTACAGGTGAGATTGCACAAAGATATTACACACAGACCTCTCATTACCCAGCTGTCAACTTGCATGACATATGGCACTCAACAGCATGCACTGCAGCTATAGTCAATCCCTGTTACCAACATTATACATCTCTGTGATACATGAGTTGTGTTAGTAGGTGATGCCCTTTCTCCTGGAACACACTGGACCCATGTACACAGCATTGCTGTGCACCTGTTCAGCACCCTGGCATGTACTGTGCACCACACCTCACAGGTGTACATGCCATTGCTGAATGTGTATATGTGTGTAGGTTATGTTTGCTCTGTTGCTCACAGCCCCTATGTGTTTGTCTGACACATACCTGGGATGATATGAGGACAAATGTCAATAGTGAATGCCTGGTATCTGATTTGCAGATCTCATCATCAGCAATGCATGTATGAGCAATAAAATGTGTGTGATACTGTGGCTATGAGGAGTATACACACCCTTATTGACATGGCACCCTCTTCTCTGATATGCCATGGGGCCACAATACTGCATATGTTAACATTACACAAACCTGATATGTGACATATGACCTGTGCAATCAAATGCAGTATTAAACAAATGTGTTAGTTGTGCAGATGCTAATTGAGATGCATACAATATGTGGATGCATAAGTGTGCACACCCTTAATATGATGGTTTGTTGCATCAACTGTTAACTGTACTACAGCAGTCACTATTCCTGGAAGGGGTATACTAGCATGTCCCATCTGCACTTGCCAATATTTGGTCACTCCACCCTACAAATGTCCTCCAACTCTGCCAGATTGCAAGGTCAACTCATGTGCACAACCCTTGGATGTCACACAGTGCCTTCACTATTGCTGTGGAGATAGGGTTATGTCTGCCACAATTCATGACCTTGACTGTGTGCAGATACAGCCATTATAAGCAAGCTTTGGATGTCTGCTTCAGTTCACTGTTGTGTTTCAGGATGACACCCCTCCCCATCCTCAGCCTTTTTGCAGATGCTTGACAACTATGGGCCATACATGAGTGTCATTTTGCAGTGTCCCAAATTCAGAACACCATGTGTACCAGCCTAGTTCTTGCTAATGAATGGCAAACATACAAGTGTGCACTGGCACTAGTAAGGTACAGATGGGGATGGTGGGCCTGAGGTGGAGTGAGTTGTTGCTTGTGCCGCACATGTATCTTTATTAATACTGTTTGTAGGTTTTGAACTTGGTCTTGGTACAACATTACACATTGCAACACATGCCTTTGGGGGACTATTGATGTTATGCATATGCTACCTGTGGAAATCCCTGAATGGTGTTTCCTGTGGAACAACTTTACATTTGCCATGACCCAGTATAGCCCTGTTCCTGGAGCCTAAAGTTGTAATGATGATGACAGATGTTCAGAAAAAATCATGGACTCATCCTCACACCTTCTCTGTGCTCTAAAAGAAGCACTCTTATGGCACCTAACAATACCTGCCTCTCCTTTAAATACCCTGAGAAAAATGTCAGGAAAGTGGTACTTATATTAGTTTTTGAGTGTTCCATCCTTTCCAAGATGATAGACATCAATGGGTGTCTCAGTTGCAGAACAACGGTTGATATACTAATAAAATATAGGTACTGTCTTATTATAGTTCCAGTGGAACTTTAAGGTGTGAAATATGACAGCCCTCCATTTCTCTGTTTGCTATTAAGAATATATGCTCAACAGTGACTCCCCCTTCAGATGATTAGAGATCGCATGACCATTGCAGTCAAACCTTCCATCTATATACTGTGGAACACATACTGCACACAACTGTTTAACAAATGAGCAATATATGGAAAACGTTTCTGCATACCTCTCAGTAGTCCAGATTTTTTGTCTCACATTTTTGGTCTGAAAATTTATGGAGTTCTGGCAAAATCATTGAGGACTGAATACGTTAAATAATAACAAGGATTTGAATTTCAGATTTCAAATCCTTCAGAAAATGAATGATAATGCAATGTCTGTTCCTCTGTCAATTTTCTAAGCTTGTAAGACCAATATTTAACATATGAACCTGATTTTGGGCCTTTGTTTCCTCATTATATTTGGTGGCTTTGTCCAGATTCCTTGCACTAAGAGGTAGAGAGGTATGCTCCACTGACACATTACCAACAGCTAGAAGTAGGAATCTTATAGACTAGTTATGTGTGACAATATACATTTCTACAATGTTATTTTGTTGTATTAATTGCATTCAGTATTATTTACAGTGGCTATTAGTTAAAACAATGTGTAACACTTGAATGTGTGACAGACCCTTTCAATGTGTATGTGCGACGGACATGTCTCTTTAAAACTTAACTTGTGAATCATTAGTCCTAATGAGGTTCCCTTGGAAGGTATTCGTCTGACAGTTTCACATTCCTTATTATCAGGGCTTCCCATACATGAGCAAATCTCATAACAAGTGCCCATGTGTATACATGCCATTGTTTAGAACTCAACACAATGTTTACCTGGTTAGCTCATCATACAGCGTGAGCAATTCAGAAACAATAATAAAATTAGTCTTAACTAACATATATTTAGTGGTCAACAGGTAATCAACACAATATAAGCAAGATGTGAAGAAAGGATCATCACCATGCTGTAGAATGCACCTTCTCTATTTTGTACACAAAATCCTGAAAAAAGTTGTTGGTGCAGTACAATAGTCTTCCTAATGTAAGGTATGTGTTACTTGTTACCCCCACTTCTTTGCATAACAATAGCATTTATGTGTACAGTGTACTGTAAGGGCTTGAAGGACTGTGTCATTTCTCTGTCAGTGTAGCTGTATTTAAATGTCCACATGGGTACATTGACCCATTTGTAATTGCTGTAGTAGCATGCCAGCATGGAATCGTTAGGTTTTATGAATGTACAATAAACTCTCAGTTAACCGACAGCCAAGGGGATTGGTGGAAGCCGGATAACTGTAGTTTCTGGTTGCTTGAGATTTACTATTAAAAATAGGCCTGACTAATACTGTACCCTATACTATTTGGTGTGACTTGTTCTTAGGTTGCGGAGAGAGGGAATTTATTCCTATCTTCCTTTTTAAAACTCTAAAACTCTAAATACATGGTATGTTTCTGCAGGGGTGGGGGGAGGGACAGAAAGTGTAACACATGAAAATTGTACTGTATTTCTTAAAATTTTTTTCTGGTTGCTTGACTTCCAGTTAACTGAGAGTTTACTGTAAGTGGTTGTCTGACAGTGTAATGTTGTATATCTTCAATGTTTGTTTATACAATTTCATTGCTACCAATAATGTAGATATTGCACTTATACTTGTGACGTTGTGAGCTTGATAAGTTGCACTCATGTCTGTGATATTCTTTTGTTGGGGGAGTAAGGACAAAAGGTAATGAGTAAGACTGTGGTGCTGATTGTTTTGTGGATGCACTTATGTTTGTGTCAGGCCCTTGTAAACTGCAGCAGATGGCCTATTACTATCAGTTTCAAAATAGTAGGATATGTAATACTCAGGTAGAGCCATGGCTGTTAACGTCATTGCTTTCTATACCAAAAGAGATATGCCTAAGAAACAAGGCACTACAATCCCAACCAGCCAAACGCCTCATTTAAGTGATGTTGAGAATGATGTGATACTACAGGCCCTCTGTCTCCATGGTAGATGGCTCATTGCATTGCATACTATCAACAAGCCCCTGAGTAACCATGTCTGGTAGGAAGCTGTCAGCAATATCAATGCAATGGGTGGCCAGGGCTAGAACTATGACATTGCCCATGTAAGAACATGTGATATGATCTGTGCTGCCATTCACAGAACCAAGGCCACAGCACAAGATCAGAAGGCTACTGGTGCTAGACCATCTACTGTACCATCCCTTACAGAGAAAGAGAAGTTTCTGGCCTCACATAAAGACAGAACCACCACAAAGAATTCCACAATCTAGTGATGGCTGTTGTGACAGAGATGTATAAGCAACAGAGGATTGCTATGGATAATGCCCCAGGTATGTTGGCTTACTTTTAGTATGTGGCCCATTTGTAGTTGGTAGTCACGTTACTGTTTATAATACCCAACTCATCTCTGGCATATAAGTACATCTGGTATCCAGGTGCAACATATACCTGCAGAAGGTTATTTGTTGACATCTTTATTAATAGTTTTAATGATATCACTTGCAGTTGTAGTTGTGTTGCTTGGGCATACTTACACCACATATATTTTGTTTTGGCACATTCACAGGTGAATCACTGTCTTGCACCAACAGTGTAAAACTATCACTTCTCAGATGTTGGAGGATCCCTAGTCTGGTGTGATGATGGAGGGGATGAGCAGGTGCAGTCCTGGGTTGCACTGTGAGTGTCCAACACAGGGAGTGTGACCCACACATCTCCTCCACAATGTATGGACACAGTTTAGCTGTTTATGTGACAGTTTAATGGGAACACTTTAGATGAGGGAAATGTAGTGGCACCAAGGGCAGACATGGCAGAATCTACCCTACACATTGCAGGAGGTATGATTACCACCCTCCTCCTGAGATAAGTATATCAGTAGTGTATGCACAGGGCATCAAGGAGGCACTGCTGCATTCCACCTGTGCCTTGGAAGAGGATGTGAGAGTCATCCAGACAGTGCATGCTGACTTATATGAGTGCCTGAACCACTTGTGTGATTTATTGGACAGGCCCTCAATGTCTGTTCTGGGTCATCTGTTGGGGGTAAGGGGCTGTCCTCATTGTCAATCAGCTACTATGTCCTTTGATGTTAGCCTACCAGGGTGAAGATGGGTGAGATCATGCTCCTGCAGTATTGTCAGTTCCACTGTTACATCTGTTGTGGATGTGTCTACACCTAAGAGAATCCATTCCTATGGTTGTAGTTGTGGTCATACAGGCACCTCCTCCAGCAGGTGTTGGTTGTGTTCAGGTAATGCAGCAACATCTAGCCATTGTTTTGGACAGCTACTGCAGTGCCAGACAGTGGTAGTTGTCATGGGTGGGGTTATGCACTGGAAGCTGATCACTCTGCCTTGCATGCCTTGGACCTGACCAGCTGGCCATGGCACAGTGCTGCCTCATGTGCTGAGACTGTATCCCTGCAGGCACACACCAACACTTCCCATAGCAAATCTCCCACACATAGCATAAAACTCTTGACACTGCCTATAAGTGCACTTCTTCAGTTTGTTAGACCTCAGCACTAATCCTCACACAGTCCTCTGTGAAGGATATGCACTGCCGTATCCTTCTCACTACCTGTACAGGTGATTAGAACTGTTCCCATCCCTTTGAATATCATGAATTTGGGTTGCCTATGTCCGATGCACAGCCTATGCATGGGTAAACACACTCTTTTGTTTTCGTGAGCATCATTTTTACTTTCAACATTTGCTTATCTGTTGCATAGTTAGAACATAATTCCTACGCATGTGCTAAGATTTTGCCATCAATGAAGAACCTGAGCTTAGTATCATCTTATGTCAGTGAGCAAATCTGAGATAAAAAAAATTAACAAAATTATTCTAAGTTTAATAAGCTGTCTGTATGTGCTTACATGGCTCAGTGCGCTAACAATGTGAAACTCCTGGTGTAGTGCAGTATCTATCCCAGTAATTAACTGTAGTCCATGACAGTGAATATCTTTCCATACTTTTAAAATAACAGCTTCAGTGGGATACCTGTGTAATGTTCTAGTTGATAGACCATGACTAACCTATGCATGGGTTTGAATCCTGTCATGTGTATTTATTTTCCATCCACAAAGGTTGACTACTGATTATTTAGAGTATAACAACTTTTTTGACTTGTATATCATATGTGCAGCATAATGTGTCATTAAGTTATGTGGAGCGTTTTTATCCCCTGAATAATCAACTCTGTTTATTACTGATAATTTTTTACATCATCTCACTATTAGCAATCCCTTGCAAATGTGTGCTGCCTGACATGTGTATTACAAGTTATTTTGTGTAGAGATAATAGACATATCAAAAGACTAAGAGCTGGAAATAAAGGAACTTGAATCCCTTACAATGTTAGAGGCTAAACTGTCAAGTTTGATACAAGTGATATTGCATTATTTAACATTTTAAACTGGAGTCACAGTAGAATATCTATTCACAGCAGAAAACAGAGAAAAGGAGTACTGTCACATTTCACATATTAAAGTGCCACTGCAGCCATAACAGTACAGTACCAATGATACATTTCTTTTTGTATCACTCACACAAATGCAATTCCCCATGGTTAGTGTCAATATGAAACCTATGGAAAATGCAAGATTACCCTTGGGCACCAGTTTTATGCCATTTTTTCTGACACCTTGGAAGGAAAGACTTATCGATTGTGAATGAGCTATGGTCCCTCATGGTCAAACCACACCAGCTGTGGGTAAATCCTGTTATACCCACACCCAGTCCTGGATTATTGCTTAATTCTGTGTGCCACCATCTGCATAACTGGAAAAGTGGCTTATCATGCTGATTGTGATTTCTCTTTTTATACCCAACTTTATTAGGTCAAACTATGGAAACTAACATAACAGCAAACAACAACAGTGAAAATGTTAAGATAAATGTGTATGTCCTATGATAAAAATAATTTTTCTTCTTCACTGCAAGTCATATTTGGGTAAACACCATAAGAATGTAATTTTCATGTATAATTTATGTCTCTTCCCCCACCCCACATTATTTTAAGTTTTTATTTTGTTTTTATCCATTTCTGTTTGCATTGTATGAAGTGGCACCAAGACCTGGCCTGACCACTGTAGAATGGTTATCATCTCACACAGGTGGCAGCAGCAGCAGTGCTACACCCACCACCATAAGAAGCAATACACCAACCTGGAGAGAAACAGCTGTAAATGCAACCAAATAAGAAAGAAAACACTAGCTGTGAACCAGATCCAAAAATAGGCACTGCTGGTAGATACCACAGATTTATTTAATCTTATGTAATGCACAAATTAGCTTTTCATCTGTCTGCAACAGACGTCATCAGAATCAATAGTACACACATCAACTCCTACTTTTAAATGATTCTTCCCCTAACATAAAATGCATTGTTTTATACTATAGTGCAGGGTCCATTAATGTTAAAACTACTAATGAAAAATACTGGAGACTCTTAACATATGGTGAAAAAGTGAAGGAAATTGTGGGGAATAGATGTTTATTCACTTATAAAAGGGTCCCCAATTTGAAGAATATTTTGGAAAATAATGTAGGATATACGGGACATAATAATGGTACAAAAATGTGGTGGTTTTATGCAATGTAAATACATTTTAGAAACTACATGAGTAAAGGAGTGGTCTATTAGGCTACCTGTAGTACACACCCAGCTTTTTATGTTGGGAAGACTGAGAAATGTCTTAAAAATGAATTTATGAACATGGGTATGAAATAGGAGCAAAAAATATTAACAATGCTTTATACAGACACTCCACTAACTGTCCTAATTACAAAGAATTTTAATTTTATATATTGGAGAATGTGAAACCTAATCCCAGAAGGAGGGCATAGAAAGACCATCTAGAGGTAAAGGAGTTGTGGCGGCAAATAAAGCTGGATGTCATTCAATACCCAGGGATTAATGACAAGAAATGTATAGTTATCCCCTTTGGGAAAAAACATGTACCCATGAATTACCACATAGGTGGCAATACACTAAACATCGAAAGTGTGATAAGAGACTTAGGGATACAGGTGGACAGTGGTCTCACCTTCAATAACCACACCACCGCAACAGTCAAGAAATCCTTCTATGTGGCACACCTCATCAATAAGGGCTTTTCATCCAGAAAAAAGGAGGTCATTGTCCCACTATTTTCATCCCTCATTAGACCAATTATAGAATACAATGACCCGTTTGGTATGTACCTCTTAAGACATCTGCAACAACTGGAAAGGCCACAGAAATACCTCACTAAGAGAATCACAGGCCTAAAGCAGATGCCCTACGCTGACCGTCTTAAAAAACTCCAGCTATACTCTATCACATATCATCTACTCAGAGGCGATCTCTGCTTAACATACAAGGCCATGTCAAACTCAGAGCTGTTGGACATGCTACACTTAAAGAAATCCCAATCACTCAGAGCCACACGCTCCAGGGATCTAAACCTTGTCATCACAATAAACAAAACATGCTGGAGGGCTAGGTTCCTGACCCAGAGACTCCCCAGACTCTGGAATAGACTGCTCATACATGTCAAGCAGAGAGCCTCTTTGGACCTCTTTAAAAGGAACCTTGATGATTGGATGGGAGAAAGGAAATTCATCCCCGGGATCATGTCAGTCGCCCTACTAGACAGGGATCCAGGAAAGTAAATAGTGTGAGAAGAAATAGCCAGGGAATTCTTATGGCTAGGCTTGTATAGACCCTAGGGCCGAAAGCCTAGTACCAACCTATGAACCTATGAACAACATGTCCCTAGTTGCAGTGTTAAAAACAAGGGCTAGTAAATATTAACATTGTTTCTACTCATTTCTGTATGTTTTTGATATTTTTAGAAATAAAAAAAATATTTTTTAATTTTAAACATTAGTTAGGTTAGTTAATTAAACTTATTTTTTTTATACTCACTATTGTTGATTTTTAATATACATAATATTTTTCGAATGTTTTATTTGAGGGTTATACTTTTAAGATCTTATTGCGGGTGTTTTATGTTTTTAAAAGTAGGAGTTGATGTGTGCATTATTGATCCTGATGAAGTCTGTTGCATACAGACAAAAAGCTGTATTGTGCATTACATACGTTTAAATAAGTCTGTGGTATCTACCTTTACCAGCAGTGCCTATTTTTGGATCTGGTTCAAAGCTAGTGTTTTCATTGTAATTTGGTTGAATTTATAGCTGTTTTTCTCCAAGCTGGTGTATTGGTTTGTTGATTTAGGGAGAAGGAGGTGGATCCAATTTCTGGCAGCTGCAGTTGGTTCACCCAGGACCACTGTAGTTGTTACAACCAGTTAACTTTGAACCAAAAATGGATTACATTACTGGTGAGCTGATGAAGCTTTTAGCAATTGTTTCTGAATTGACTTGAAAGAGAAGAAATACTGGAGGGAATTGTGCTAGAGAAGATCATGGAAGTCATTCCAAAAATGTTGAAAAGAGGTTATTACACATGGAATTTGCCGTTCCTAATTATTTTAACCCCTCCAAATGTATACAACTTTCAGGTACTGTTAATTATGAATGTTTTGATCCTGGGCAGACAAAAGGAAGTGACTTTAATGTCAATTTTAAAGCTTCATTGGAACAGGACATTTGTCTTATGGTGGAATATCACCACAGCCCTGATGAGGTGTAAAATGATAATTTAAACAATTATATTTAACTGTTGGAAAAGAAATTGTTTAAATTAAGGGGGTTACAACTGGATAATATATTTTTAAAGGAATTTATTTGAATCAGGAGAGTTCCTAAAGGGATCAGGTACTGTAAGTTTCCAAATGGGGTAGTGCCTGGGTCTCCTTTACATCAAGAACTTATATAGTTGTTTAATAAACAAGGACTGGAACTTCTTGCTATTATTGTTAGAGAACAAAAAGAATATTGATGTTTTAAAGTTAGAAACAGACCATTTAAATACCAAAATTAGAAATGATTTATTGTTCATTGTTTACAACATGGAATATGAGCTTGTTTTTAACAAAGTGGATACTCATACCAACAAGATTAAGCCACAAAAAAAAATAAGAAACTGCCTAGGAACAAGTTGGATTATGATACAGGAAAGATATTTCCCATACATAAGAAATATGATACTGAATTCAGGGATAGGGTTTCCTGTCTAAAGATAGGAGAGATCTACCCAACCACCCCTACATCCTCCCCAAGAAAATTACATCGCCAGTAATGAAGAGGTGTTTATGAATGTGGAAAACTTGGGGTATGAGACCAACAATGGTGAAAACCCTAATGGTGTGAATTGAGATGACACTTTAAAATTTCCACCTCTCTGCAGTCAGAGAGGTTAGCCAGCAGAACTCACTCTCTCCCAGAACCACATAGGGAGTTTCCAAATTCCCACTGAGAGGGCCATTTCAAGATAGGACAGAACAAGAGAGAGGGAGGGGAGGATACAGGGTTCACTAGAGACACAATTGAGTCCATTCAACAGACCTGCTGTGCCAAAGTTTACCCAGAAAAACAATTTTACTCTTTACAACTATAGTTCTTTTTAGGTGACTGTTGAGCTTTTTTCTTTATTTAAAAGAGGTTTTACTTTTGCCCCCCCCCCAAAATATAACCTAGCTTGATAGTTTGATTGAGTTTAAACTATTTATTAGAAAAATACATTTTGCTTTACATTATCAGCAGATCAAACAGGAGAGAAGTAATTTATAACCTGTTGGTTATTCCAATTATTTGAACTTAAAGAAAAAAGTACAGCCCTGCCTATACCCCACCCTGCTATTCAGTTTTTTTAAATGTATATGACCAAGATATTTACAAGTTTTACAGAGAAGGCAAAATGAAGAACAAGAAATTTAACCTTGTCAAAGATGAATGCAATGTTTTAGAAAATCTTAAGAAAGACCATCAAGTTAGATTTATGAAACCTGTCAAGGGTGCGGGAGTGGTCATATTTCATAACCACAAATACAAGGAAGAGATGTTAAGATTATTAAATGATGAAAACGTTTATGAAAGTGCCTCTATTAATTTTATTTTATATTTGTTTATGAAAGTGCCTCTTAATTAATTAATTAATTTATTTATTTATTTATTTTATTTTATTTTATATTTGTTTACCGGGATAGTCGTCTGGATATATGTCCATTTTCAGCAGAGGTCTGGGGATAAAATCTCCAACAGACAATATTACAGAGATTACACAACGAGTTAGATACATAGAAAATATAAGACAAAGAGTTATATACAAAGGCTTAGTAATGTTCCCAAAAGGAACTCACAATTTACATGGTCAGATACATTAAAGCAAAAATGATCAGATTGGTACAGAACATAGTTGAGTATTAAACGTTAAGATATTATTCAGATATGATTTCATTTTATCGCTTAATCAGGGTTGGTACATGGAGAAATACTGTTTAAGGCTTTTTTTTTAAGAGACTTATGGAGAATTGAAGGATTATATAGTTTGGCAGTGAATTCCAGGTTTTGCCAACAAAGCTGGCAAACAGGGATTCACCAGCTGATTTATTAGCTTTGTAGGTTTGGACCAGTAGTTTGTCGGCAGATCGTAGTGACCTCAAGTTATTGTATGGCTTTATAATATTCATGAGTGAGGGGGGTAACCTCGGGGTGGTAAAGAATTTTATGTGCTATTAAGAGTTGATTTAATTGAATTAATCTGGGAAGTTCTAGCCACTCTAGTTGTTTCAGGTTCTGGCAGTGATGGGTTCTATAGGTGGAGCCAGTGGTAAATCTGGCAATATGGTTGCAGTTATGGGAGAGCTTACTCAGTTCAGATTTATTAAAGATTTGAGAGTACAGGAGGGGCATAAATAAGAGTAGAGAGTAAGTGCGGCCAGGCAATTGCAGTTCTAGCCAGTGGGGTTAAATATGACTTGTTTTTATACAGAGATCCAAGCTTCTTATTAATGGTCTGTATGGTTTTGTTGACCTGTAGGTCAAATTTAAGATTATTATCTATAATAACCCCTAGAAGCCTTGTATGGGTATCTGGGGAGATAGTGGTACCATTGCTGGATGTAACAGTGAATGAAAATGGGGTGTATCTACTAGTGGGGGTGAACAGCAGAAGTTTAGTTTTATTGGAGTTCATCAGTAGATGTTGGTTGGAGAGCCAGTTTTCAATAGTGTTAAATGTATTTTGGGTTAAGATTTGCAGGTCGGAATGGGTAGGTGGCTGAGCAGATGAAAATGGAATCATCTGTATATTGAATGCAGGTAGCTTTAGGGATAGCAGTGTGAAGGTTATTGATGAAGATAGAGAAGAGTAGTGGTCCTAATACGGAGTCTTGAGGGACACCAAGAGTGAGAGGTAGCTGGCTGGACAGTTTGCCCTGCCATAATACAGCCTGTTCTGCCAGTCAGGTAGCATGGGAACCAGTGGATTATGTGCTTAGTGAGGGAAATTGACTTTAACGAAAGAATGAGAAGTTCATGGTTGACCATATCAAAGGCTTTTGATAGGTCAAGAAAGAAGGTAGAGAATAGCTTATTGTCATTCCTGTTTTGGTTTATGGTGGTGCTGTGATGTGGTCTGAAGCCATGCTGGGAGTTGGACAGTAGGTTATTCTGTATAAGGTACTGCATTAGTGGCTTCTGTACGCATTTCTCAATTATTTTGGCTAGTGGGGAAAAATGGCAAGGGGTCTATAGTTGGATAATTCTGTGGAACTTCCACCTTTATGGAGTGGGATGATGTGGGATATTTTCCAGAGGGAGGGGATAGCACCTTTGGATAAGGTTCTATTGATCAGGATAGATATGGGGTATGCAATGGCCTCTGCAGCTACTTGTAGGTTCTCTGCAGGGAGGAGGTCGGCAGAGAGGGTAGTAGGCTTTAGTTTTTTCATTAGTGTTTTGATAAAAGTAGTGGAAATGGGTTGGAAGCTAAATTGGGGATGATTACTGGGTAGATTGGCGGTGGGGGTTGAAATTTGTGGGTGTTAGTTGATTTTCTAGGGATTGGATTGTTTCAGTGAAAAAGTTATTATAGGTGCCAGCTATGGTTTCTAGGGAACTATGGGTGAGGTTTGCAAGGGTTGGGGGTGGTAGACTGACCTGGATGAAAAAGCTGAATTAAGCCTGCCCAGAACTTTTGATGGTTGTTTTGATGCTTATTTCGGAGATTTTGGTAGTAGCTTTTTTTATCTAGTAGGATAGATTTTTTTGTTTCATTCCTTAGTTGGTAGTATTTTAAATGGTCAAGTGGGGCTTTAGTTGATCACCAGCTGGCCAAGGCTCTGTTTCTAGTATTGATTTTGACATGATATCCTTTGTGAGCCATGGTGCTGGGTTTGATTTATTTTTTATAGTGCGTGCTGGAGCATGGAAATCAAGGATACTTAATAATTTAGTGTTAAAATAAGCTATGGCCTCTTCTAATGATAGATATTTTTAGTTTTGACCAGTCAACTGCCTTTAATTCATTTAAGAAAATAGCAGGGTTGAAGTTCTTCCTGTTTCTAAGTGTTTTGTATTGGGTCTGGTAGGGGGTGCCTGCCTTGTGTTTTATAATATAGGTTAGTAGATGTTCAGTAAGGTCATCAGGGGGAGTCCCAGCTGTGTACAGTTGGGGTTGGTTATTGACTAATATCCAGTCTAGCATTCTTTCCCTGTTGGTTGGTTTGTTTATCCTGGTGGGAGAGGTTATAGTTTGCTTAAACCCATATAAGTTAATAGGGGTGAATGGGGGTTCAGAGGAGCCGGAATGTCAATCGGTATTAAAGTCTCCAAGAACTATGGTTTCTTGGGGATAGGTAGTGGATAGCCAATAGATGATATCCTCTAGGGTAGTTATATTGTTACCTGGTGGGATGTAGGCACAGACGATGTTCAGGCATTTGTTATGGTTAATCTGTAGTTTGGCTATGAGGAGTTCTGCATTATTGAATTGGGGTGAATGTATGGTTTTTCTATTAACAGTTAGAGTATTTTTGTAAAGGACTGCTATCCCACCTCCTTTCCTTGTAGTACAGTCTAACTGGTGAATAATATATCCTGGAGGTAGTATCTCATTATTAGTAGTACTAGGTTAGTACAGTCTAACCAGTGAATATTATATCCTGGAGGTAGAATCTCATTATCAGTAGTACTAGGTTAGTACGGTCTAACTGGTGAATAATATACCCTGGAGGTAGTATCTCATTATCAGTAGCAATAGGTTAGTACGGTCTAACCGGTGAATATTATATCCTGGAGGTAGTATCTCATTATCAGTAGTACTAGGTTAGTACGGTATAACCGGTGAATATTATATCCTGGAGGTAGTATCTCATTATCAGTAGTACTAGGTTAGTATGGTCTAACAGTGAATATTATATCCTGGAGGTAGTATCTCATTATCAGTAGTACTAGGTTAGTACGGTCTAACCGGTGAATATTATACCCTGGAGGTAGTATCTCATCATCAGTAGTACTAGGTTAGTACAGTCTAACCGGTGAATATTATATCCTGGAGGTAGTATCTCATTATCAGTAGTACTAGGTTAGTACGGTCTAACTGGTGAATATTATATCCTGGAGGCAGTATCTCATTATCAGTAGTACTAGGTTAACCAGTGAATATTATATCCCGGAGGTAGTATCTCATTATCAGTAGTACTAGGTTAGTACGGTCTAACCGGTGAATATTATATCCTGAAGGTAGTATCTCATTATCAGTAGTACTAGGTTAGTACGGTCTAACCAATGAATATTATATCCTGGAGGTAGTATCTCATTATCAGTAGTACTAGGTTAGTACGGTCTAACCAGTGAATATTATATCCAGGAGGTAGTATCTCATTATCAGTAGTACTAGGTTAGTACAGTATAACCGGTGAATATTATATCCTAGAGGTAGTATCTCATTATCAGTAGTACTGGGTTAGTATGGTCTAACCGGTGAATATTATATCCTGGAGGTAGTATCTCATTATCAGTAGTACTAGGTTAGTATGGTCTAACTGGTGAATATTGTATCCTGGAGGTAGTATCTCATTATCAGTAGTACTATGTTAGTACGGTCTAACCAGTGAATATTATATCCTGGAGGTAGTATCTCATTATCAGTAGTACTAGGTTAGTACGCTCTAACCACTGAATATTATATCCTGGAGGTAGTATCTCATTATCAGTAGTACTAGGTTAGTACAGTCTAACTGGTGAATATTATGTCCTGGAGGTTGTATCTCATTATCAGTAATACTAGGTTAGTATGGTCTAACTGGTGAATATTATATCCTGGAGGTAGTATCTCATTATCAGTAGTACTAGGTTAGTATGTTCTAACCGGTGAATATTATATACTGGTGGTAGTATATCATTATCAGTAGTACTAGGTTAGTACGGTCTAACTGGTGAATAATATATCCTGGAGGTAGTATCTCATTATCAGTAGTACTAGGTTAGTACAGTCTAACCGGTGAATATTATATCCTGGAGGTAGTATCTCATTATCAGCAGTACTAGGTTAGTACGGTCTAAACTGTGAATATTATATCCTGGAGGTAGTATCTCATTATCAGTAGTACTAGGTTAGTACAGTCTAACCGGTGAATATTATATCCTGGCGGTAGTATCTCATTATCAGTAGTACTAGGTTAGTATGGTCTAACTGGTGAATATTATATCCTGGAGACAGTATCTCATTATTAGTAGTACTAGGTTAGTATGTTCTAACCGGTGAATATTATATCCTAGAGGTAGTATCTCATTATCAGTAGTACAAGGTTAGTACGGTCTAACCGGTGAATATTATATCCTGGAGGTAGTATGTCATTATCAGTAGTACTAGGTTAGTACGGTCTAACCGGTGAATATTATATCCTGGAGGTAGTATCTCATTATCAGTAGTACTAGGTTAGTATGTTCTAACCGGTGAATATTATATCCTAGAGGTAGTATCTCATTATCAGTAGTACAAGGTTAGTACGGGGTAAAACGGTGAATATTATATCCTGGAGGTAGTTTGTCATTATCAGTAGTACTAGGTTAGTACGGTCTAACCGGTGAATATTATATCCTGGAGGTAGTATCTCATTATCAGTAGTACTAGGTTAGTATGGTCTAACCGGTTAATATTATATCCTGGAGGTAGTATCACATTATCAGTAGTACTAGGTTAGTACGGTCTAACCGGTGAATATTAAATCCTGGAGGTAGTATCTCATTATCAGTAGTACTAAGTTAGTACGGTCTAACCGGTGAATATTATATCCTGGAGGTAGTATCTCATTATAAGAAGTACTAGGTTAGTACGGTCTAACTGGTGAATATTATATCCTGGAGGTAGTATCTCATTATCAGTAGTACTAGGTTAGTACGGTCTAACCGGTGAATATTATATCCTGGAGGTAGTATCTCATTATCAGTAGTACTAGGTTAGTACGGTCTAACTGGTGAATATTATATCCTGGAGGTAGTATCTCATTATCAGTAGTACTAGGTTAGTACAGTCTAACTGGTGAATATTATGTCCTGGAGGTAGTATCTCATTATCAGTAGTACTAGGTTAGTACGGTCTAACTGGTGAATATTATATCCTGGAGGTAGTATCTCATTATCAGTAGTACTAGGTTAGTATGTTCTAACCGGTGAATATTATATACTGGCGGTAGTATATCTTTATCAGTAGTACTAGGTTAGTACGGTCTAACTGGTGAATAATATATCCTGGAGGTAGTATCTCATTATCAGTAGTACTAGGTTTGTACGGTCTAACCGGTGAATATTATATCCTGGAGGTAGTATCCTATTATCAGTAGTACTAGGTTAGTATGGTCTAACCGGTGAATATTATATCCTAGAGGTAGTATCTCATTATCAGTAGTACTAGCTTAGTACGGTCTAACCGGTGAATATTATATCCTGGAGGTAGTATGTCATTATCAGTAGTACTAGGTTCTAACTGGTGAATATTATATCCTGGAGGTAGTATCTCATTATCAGTAGTACTAGGTTAGTATGGCCTAACCGGTGAATATTATATCCTGGAGGTAGTATCTCATTATCAGTAGTACTAGGTTAGTACGGTGAATATTATATCCTGGAGGTAGTATCTCATTATCAGTAGTACTAGGTTAGTACGGTCTAACCGGTGAATATTATATCCTGGAGGTAGTATCTCATTATCAGTAGTACTAGGTTAGTATGGTCTAACCGGTGAATATTATATCCTGAAGGTAGTATCTCATTATCAGTAGTACTAGGTTAGTACGGTCTAACCGGTGAATATTATATCCTGGAGGTAGTATCTCATTATAAGTAGTACTAGGTTAGTACGGTCTAACCGGTGAATATTATATCCTGGAGGTAGTATTTCATTATCAGTAGTACTAGGTTAGTACGGTCTAACGGTGAATATGATATCCTGGAGGTAGTATCTCATTACCAGTAGTACTAGGTTAACCGGTGAATATTATATCCTGGAGGTAGTATCTCATTATCAGTAGTACTAGGTTTGTACAGTCTAACTAGTGAATATTATGTCCTGGAGGTAGTATCCCATTATCAGTAGTACTAGGTTAGTACGGTCTAACTGGTGAATATTATATCCTGGAGGTAGTATCTCATTATCAGTAGTACTAGGTTAGTATGTTCTAACCGGTGAATATTATATACTGGCGGTAGTATATCATTATCAGTAGTACTAGGTTAGTACGGTCTAACTGGTGAATAATATATCCTGGAGGTAGTATCTCATTGTCAGTAGTACTAGGTTAGTACGGTCTAACCGGTGAATATTATATCCTGGAGGTAGTATCTCATTATCAGTAGTACTAGGTTGAAATGCGGTCTAATCGGTGAATATTATATCCTGGAGGTAGTATCTCATTATCAGTAGTACTAGGTTAGTACGGTCTAACCGGTGAATATTGTATCCTGGAGGTAGTATCTCATTATCAGTAGTACTAGGTTTGTACAGTCTAAGCGGTGAATATTACATTCTGGGGGTAGTATCGCTTTATCAGTAGTACTAGGTTAGTATCGTCTAACCGGTGAATATTATATCCTTGGGGTAGTATCTCATTATCAGTAGTACTAGGTTAGAACGGTCTAACCGGTGAATATTATATCCTGGAGGTATTATGTCATTATCAGTGGTACTAGGTTAGTACGGTCTAACCGGTGAATATTATATCCTGGAGGTAGTATCTCATTATCAGTAGTACTAGGTTAGTACGGTCTAACCGGTGAATATTATATCCTGGAGGTAGTATCTCATTATCAGTAGTACTAGGTTAGTACGGTCTAACCGGTGAATATTATATCCTGGAGGTAGTATCTCATTATCAGTAGTACTAGGTTATGAATATTATATCCTGGAGGTAGTATCTCATTATCAGTAGTACTAGGTTAGTGCGGTCTAACCGGTGAATATTATATCCTGGAGGTAGTATCTCATTATCAGTAGTACTAGGTTAGTACGGTCTAACCGGTGAATATTATATCCTGGAGGTAGTATCTCATTATCAGTAGCAATAGGTTTGAATATTATATCCTGGAGGTAGTATATAATTATCAGTAGTACTAGGTTAGTACGGTCTAACCGGTGAATATTATATCCTGGAGGTAGTATCTCACTATCAGTAGTACTAGATTACTATGGTCTAAACGGTGAATATTATATCCTGGAGGTAGTATCTCATTATCAGTAGTACTAGGTTAGTATGGTCTAACCGGTGAATATTATAGCCTGGAGGTAATATCTCATTATCAGTAGTAGTTGGTTTAAGCCAGGTTTCCGTAAGAGACATAATGTCTGCGGAGTGGGTTGCTAGGAGGGCATGCAGGTTGGAAATTTTATTGTTAATACTTCTAATATTTAGGTGAAATGCTAGGAGGGAACTAGTGGGAGTAAATAGGGGTAGCTTGACTGTGGGGGTTGTGGAAGGGCAGCAAAGGTTATTGTGTGTAGGTGGGCCAGGGTTGGGATGAATGTCCCCATGTATTATAAGGTTACAGTGACATGATACTCTAAGCTTTAGGATTTTGTTCATTAGTTTTATATAGTCTTTGTCTTTAGGATTGCATTTTGTGGCTTTACAGGGGTGATATTTTGTTGGGGGTGGTAGATCAGGTGTGTGGAAGATGGTTAAGTGAGTAGTCTTGGGTGAGAAGTCATGGGAGGCTGTTTGACCTTTTGGGTAGTGAATATGTAGATAAATTTTATGTTCTTAGGCAGTAAAGTGATGAAATAAAAATAGTAGAGGCAGTAAGGTAATTAGTATTGTTTTATTTGTTTGCATTATGTAAAGGGGGCTTTGGAAATATAGATTATTTCCTTGAAGATGAATTATTGCAGCATGGGATTATTTTCTTGAAGATGAATTATTGCAGCATGGGATGGATTTTAATACATACAAGTTTTTAATGAACTTGCCCCGAGAAATACCAGCTTATTTTGAAATTCCAAGACTACATAAAAGTTTAGCTGAACCACCTTTAAAGCCAAATGTGGCAGCAGCAGGTGCTAAGATTCATCCCTTTGCCTTATATGTATATAACATTTTAAAACGTGTTCAAAATAGCTCAAGTCACATTATGAGAGATTCTTGGCATTTTGGGGAGAATTAAACCTGAGTATTGGGATAATGACATCATACTTCTAACTATTGAAGTGGTAGACCTTTTTCCAGTATACCCCAAAAAAGAAGGCTTACACATGTTTAGTTAGGCACTTTAAAATTTGGAATTTTTTGACTCCAGAATAATGAGGCTCATTATGGTGTATATGGAAATTGTCCTTGTTAATAATTATGTGTGGTTTGAAGGTAACATCTTTAGAGAAAGAAAAGGAGTTGCTATGGGGGCAGCTTGTGCCCCTATTTTTGCCAACCGTGTTATGTTGACATGGGAAAAGGAGTTTGTGTTGCACTCCTCATTCCAGGAACATATAAAATTATAACTCTTCTAAATACTCTTCTAACAACTCTTCTAACTTTCTAGGATTCACACACCAAATACGGAAAGACACCATAAATTACTGGGATGTTACCCTTAGCAAGAACAATGAAGCTTTTGCCTGTAATATATATATTGCAAACCCACTTTTTCAAACAACTATTTATACTTTGGCAGTGTTCACTCTCTCTTCCAAAAGAAGAGCTTGGTGAAAGGCCAATTCATTAGGTTGGCTAGGATGATACCCAATAAAGACACATTTGATGTAGAAGGGAAAAAGCTGGAAAAAATATTTTTAGAAAGTGACTATCCTTATTCACTGATAAAGAATATTAGTGATTGTGTCTATAACCACTGTGGAAATAAATGCAAACCTTTGTTAGGGAAAGGTTTAATGGATGTGAGGCCTAACAATATACATATACCCCCATGAAATATTGGTGGAGATGGTGAGAACAAGAACGCTGTAGGTGAAATTATGGATAAGAGAAAATTTACAAGGGCTTTTGTTTTGGGAATATAGTGCAAGGTCCACTGTTATTAAAAACACTATTGAAAATATTGGGGGCTCTTAACATCTGATGAAAAAGTGAAAGAAATTGTGGGGAATAGACCTTTATTCACTTGTAAAAGGGTCTGCAATTTGAAGATTATTTTGGAAAATGATACAGGCTATAAGGGACATAATAAGGGTATGAAAAAATGTGGCAGCTGTGTGCAATGTAAACACATTTTAGAAAAACAGTTGTTTACTTGGAAGACATAGCTAAGACTACTATTAACCCTATATATGGAAACTGCATATGTAAAGGAGTGGTCTATTTAGCTACCTGTAGTACATGCCCAGCTTTTTATGTTGGAAGACCGAGAGATGTCTTAAAAATGAATTTATGAACATTGGTATGAAATAGGAGCAAAGAATATTAACAATGCTTTATATAGACCCTCCACTAACTGTTCTAATTAGAAAGGGTTTTTTATTTGTATATTTGAGAAGGTGACAACTAATCCCAGGTGGGGGCATGGAAAGACCATCTACAGGTAAGGGAGTTGTGGTGGCAAATATAGCTGGATACCATGCACTACCCAGGGATTAATGACAACTTGTCTCTAGTTCCAGTGTTAAAAACAACGACTAATAAATATTAGCATTTTTTTCTACTCATTGTTTTCATATGTTTCTGGTATTTTTAGAAATAAAAAAAAATGTTGTAATTTTAAACATTAGATAGGTTAATTAATTAAACTTATTCAAATTTTATATATTTATAATTAGTATTATTGATTTTAATATGCATAACATTGTTAGAATGTTTTATTTGAGGGTTATACCTTTAAGATCTGATTGCAGGTATTTTATGTAAGGAGAAGAATAATATAAAAGTAGGAGTTGATAGGTTCATGGGTTCATAGGATGATACTAGGCTTTTGGCCTTGAGACCCTTATAAGCCTAGCCAAGAATTTCACTCATGTTACCACAAAGTCAAAACCTGTCCAGCAAGGACACAAGTGGGCTCCAAGGGATATATTTTCTGTTTCCCATCTAGTTTTCCAGGTTCCTCTTAAAATGAGCTAGTGAGGTACTCTGCTTGACATGGAGAGGGAGTCTATTTCACAGATGGGGGAGTCACTGGGACACAAATCTATCCTGCCAACAAGTTCAATTAATGTCACAGACCAAGTTGAAGCCTTACTTGCGGGTTGCGTGAGTAGAATTTGACTTACAGATATGCAGCAATTTCATCAAGGATGAGTCTGAGACAGTATTGTATGCCAGACACTGGTCACCTCTGAGCAGTCTGTATGAGACTGAGTAAAGGGGCAGGGCTTTTAGCCAATCTGTATAAGATAGGTATTTGAGACCCTGGATTTTCTTGGTCAGGAACCTCTGTGGTCTCTCCAACTGCTGTACGTACTTGGCTAGGTAAATGCCGAAGGGGGCATTCTACTCGATAATGGGTCTGATAAGAGAGGAATACAGGGATGTTATGACCTCCTTTTTTCTGTATGGAAATATCCTTATTGATGAGGTGGGCCATGCAGAAAGCCTCCCTTACAAAAGAGGCAACATGATGGTCAAAAGTCAAGTTACTATCAACCTGGGTACCCAAGACCATCATGATTGATTGCATGCTTAGTAAGTTGTTATTAATGTGATAATTTGATGTGTGTACTATTGATTCTGATGAAGTCTGTTGCATACAGAAGAAAAGCTATATTGTGCATTACATAATCTTAAATAAATCTGTGGTATCTACCTTTACCAGCAGTGCCTATTTTTGCATCCAGTTCATACCATAAGAAGCACAGACTGCCAGAGTTGTCTCCATACCTCCTGCCCTCCCTGCACCACCTACATCAGGAACTCTGACTCATCCAGAGGTGCAGTAGAACCCACCAGGAATGGTGCCATTAGAGATGGCCAGTTTGTTACTTCTGATAAATAGCCATAGGTTGTGGGGAGATTATAGACAGGAGGTTCAATGCCCACATTAGCCATGTTGAGACAGAAATCCAGCATCTTGTTTAGGCACTTGTCTGTCCACTGCTGCCTGCAGTTACTGAGACAGGACCCCATGTATGCATTTCAAAAGACCTATTCTATTCCCATATGCAGTGTTCCTCCTTCCTTTTTGTGACAAGTAACAATCTTGTTATATCATACAATCCACCCATTACCACTGTCTTCCCTCTGTTTGTCTGTCTCCTTCACTATTGTGTCCCCTCTTCCTCAGTGTGATACCCCACATGGTGTCACTCATGTCTGTCTTTTCCTGCTACTAAACCTCTCACTATAGTCTACCTCTGACATCTTTGACTTCCTTCCCCAAATTTTTTCTGTCTCAAAAAAAAAAAATAATAAAGGGCCCCTGTCCTGCAAAAAAATGATGTCCCATGCATAATTCACCATTTCACCTATTTGTGTGAATTAACTTATGGATGTGATACAGTTGACCAAATAACATAAGTGTATTATTGTAACACCATATTTCTGTACTAATCTAAAATATCCTGTGCTTGCTGCTTTCCATATTTATCTTTGTCCTATACCCCCATTTCTGACCTATACTCTGGTGAAAAAATAGAAAAACAGGCAATACACATGCCCACAAAGGGTTTATAAAAAACTCATTTATCTGTGGACATTCATTGCACAACCATTGGCATAGAGCAACATCATCTGACACCAATGACCTAAAATAATGATATATTATCTTCCATGGCAAAAATGAACAAAAGTTCCTATGAATGGACAAAGCCTTTGCCATTGTTGATGCAAATGAGCTTACCATCAGTGCATGTCAGTCAGCGATACTGAAATAAATAAAAGTATGATAAGGAGTTTTTGCTCTTTGTGACTTATTTTATGACCCAACATATTAGTGATGTAAGAATTCTATTCCAGTGTGCTTGATACCGTTTCTAATCCTTTGAATGTGGTATTTATTTGCTTATTTTTTTAACTCCATTTGCATTCTGCAAATTAATTCCATGACATTGAATAATTCTTGACACCTTTGCAATGAGACGTCCAGTGGTGTAGATAAACAGTTCTACAGCGGAAGAGCCAAGAGTGAGTATGTATGAGTTTGAACCCCAACATGGGTATTTCTGTTTTCTGGATGTTCCATTCTGTGTAATGTATATATGCAACTTTGTTACATTGTTTCTGGGTAAATTTAACAATGTTACAAGAAAAAACCTTACAGCTGCACCTTTGACACCACC
Organism: Protopterus annectens; assembly: GCF_019279795.1. Classification (NCBI taxonomy): domain Eukaryota; kingdom Metazoa; phylum Chordata; order Ceratodontiformes; family Protopteridae; genus Protopterus; species Protopterus annectens. The sequence goes on along the minus strand of NC_056744.1, from coordinate 1,485,621,205 downwards.
TCCTTCAGTTGGTCAGTGTAGTGATCACATTATGTACATTTCAACAAAACATTACAGGCGTAGCACATGGTGATCTACAATGTTGTGTCTGCAGTCAGCAAATGTTCTATATTTGCTTGTAATGTATGCCTCATGAGACCATGTACTCTGCCTTATTCTGTGGCCAGCCATGCTAATACAATAGTATGAGGAAAAGCACAATGACAGTAAGCAGCTTATAGCTGTTCAGGTAACCAATCATGTCTTCATCTAGTTCATATTTCTGAAATCCTTAACCATTAAAATGGCACAGACTGTGATTGCATAATGGTTGACAATGAGCAAGTACATAGGCCATATATGAGCCACAATAAATTACAGCTCACATTTTATGGAATAAAGATATAAAAATCCTTTGGCCATGCTAATGTGTAGGTGTCAGTAGTGAGAGTGAGTCTCACCTTGATGTGCGATAGAAGATAACAATGCTATAAGCATATTTTGGCATCATGGATTTTATGATAACAACTCCTATGGCTAATTGTACCCCTGATATAATATTTATAATGTTAATAAGGTACATGTAGGGTTTTGATTACTAACTTACATTCCTCATTATGCAATTTTGTCCTCTGTTGAGATGCTTCCTTCAAATGTGTGCTTTTCGTGTCTATATTATAGCTTTTTCTCTGGTATCTGTAGCTAATTCAAAGGTCAAAAGAGTATGACTAGGCAGACATGATTTTAAATCCATGCTGGTGGTAGCTGTAGCGATGTGAAACAAATTGAGTATAATGTAATAAAGACTAATTCAACAAATAGGATGTAAGATGCACTGCTTGGGTTTCACAGGTAAGTATACACTAAGGGGTTAGCTTTGATATTATGAGTTCTGTAGCTTGTTTATTGTTGCTCACTTTTGTCTTCACTGATACAAAACACCTTTCAGATTTGTGCTGTCTGGCAATAGTATTATACAGTCTTCTGTGATGTCTGTAGTTAGTACACATGTCCAGGTAGCAGAACTTAGACAGGCAGGGGTTCAAATCCATTGTAGTGTAAGTTGTAGCAGTGTTATAAACAAGCTTTTACTTGCAATAAGTGCATATAATGCAGATATGACATACAGATGAGGACATGTGTATGTTCCAATCTGTCATTAAGCTGTACATTGTCACTTCTGCTTGAGGTAGGCCGTTTTGATGTCCAGATTGTTGTATTCTGTGTATTAATACTCATTTATCATTTGTATGCTTTCACAATGCATTAGACAAACATTGTCACAGTGATTACATAGCCAGTAATGGCTTCCACCAAAAAATAAATCCTTTACCTGTGGCACAAATCCTATGACACCCTGTTAGTCATATGCAGAGTGAAGGGTACAGTTCCTATGTCAAACAGGAAGAAAAACCCTTTGCACAAGTAGATGATCTGCCACCAATTATGCAATATAGCTGAACCTGTAATTCACACATATCCCACAATGTTCAGATTTTTAAGGTGGAAACCCATATTGGGGCACATTGAAGTAAGTGATCACTGACAGAATTTTGAGTTAAGACATGAGTTCATATACATTTGGGGTTATGCACCTTTCCATGATGTTATGTATTCTTATACTCTGAAATGTGTTATACTTAAAACAGTTGTATTAATGATTGAGTAGCATGCTGGTTAATATTCTATAACTAATGACACAATTGCCTTTGGTATGGTCAAACCCCAACTTGTGTATATCAATTTAAATGATAATTTGTATTCCATTAACATAAATTACCTGTAAATTCCTTCAAGTGTGGTAGGACCTTGCAAATGTTTGAGCAAATGAGTTGGCCACCACTTGGAGATACCAGCCAGCACTGACATATGCAGACAGTAATGCTTGAATTTTAACACCTTTCAAGTCTCATTGTACTCACAGTGTGATGTTTATATTAATACAATTTTGTTTATTTGATTATAGTAAGTGTTCTGTACCAATCTTCATTTTTTGACTTTCACAGTGTTGTAACATTCCCTTGAAAGGTCATTTTAGCACAAGCTCATATGTGGTGGCATTCACTAATGTGCTTTAGTGAAGATGTAGAATATTTGTGAGGCAGTAAGAGATGCAAAAACATTGAAGTCTCAGTCATAGCAATTTGACATACAATCCATACTTTGCAGTAAGTATGTACAATAAATATCTGAAAAGAGGGTAAACATAATACATATGAGATAGTAAATGTCATTCATGTGTACTCTGTCAATACAGTGTATGGTGGGTTTTGATCCCATGAATGTTAAATGTCAACACTGGTCTTTTTTTATAGTTTACCTCAGTGTTGCAACTTTCTCTTGCTATTTGTGTTTACTAAACTCCCTGCACTATAAGTTGGTATGTGGCATCACTACATAATGCATGTGTTTAGGGAATATGAGTTAGGCAGGCAAGAGTCCAATTTCATGGAAGCCTGGTTTAAAGTATGATGATGAACAATAATTATCATGCTCTAAAAATGTATTGTGCGCGTATAAAATTAGGTAAACCTGATATATAGGTATCAATCCCATGTTGTTTGGTATGTTTCCCAATGTTTAGTTTTCCATCTTCAGAAATACACTGACATACCCCTGAAATGTGCTTTATTCATGCCACTTCAGTATGTGGTCTTAAGTGGTTACTCTTGCTAATGCACTAGTCTGGGGGGAAAACTTTGCCAAAGGCGGGGGTTCAAACACATTCAGCTGTGTTTTTCTTTTCCTTCTATTCTTTCTTCCATCCATCCACAAACCCCCTTTTCCCATTTTTTACACATGGGGTCAGTGTGTCACATCAACAGTTGCAATCATCTGACTACAATGTTTACACTGTGGGGGGGCTAGCCCTGTCATAACATGTTTCTTCTTGTCTCATTTAATGTGTTTTCCAGTCACCTTTTTATCAGTCATTGTCTCACATGCATTTATAATGCACTGACGTAGAGCATATTAGTGACATAGGCCAGTATTCACTTTAATTCATGTGTGTTCCTCTATTTTGTGCTATTGTGTTTAAGTCTCCTGAAAGTGCACTATCCTACCATAAGTGTGTATATTTTGTGGATGTGGTTGACACTTTTTGCTAGAATAACTTGTTTCTATATTCTTCTGTCATTGTGAGAGGAAGATGGGAGATATGGGCCTCTTATCCTACCTCCAGCATGCTCCTTATGTAGTGTCCTGACAATAAACTGTCCAACCATGTGTGTGAATATTTTGTGGTTGAGGCTGACAATTTCTACTAAAATAATTTATTTCTAGATTCTTCTGCCATTGTTATGATAGGAAGCTAGGAGATATGGGCCTCCTATCCCACAACCACCATGCTCCTTCTGTAGTTATGTCATGGTTTAGGATACATTATACATGAGGTTGACACTTTCTACTAAAATCATTTATTTCTAGATTCTTCTGCCATTGTTGTGATAGGAAGTTGGGAGGTATGCATACCTCTCAACTGTCCAGATTTTCACAGCATCTCCAGATTTTTTACTCATATTTTTGGCCTACTCCTCATAATATTTGTAGTTCTCTGGATTTTTGTGGCAAATCAATGAGGATTGAATTCAATAAATAATGACAGGCATTTGAGACCTTTTATTCTAGCAACCTTCTAAGTTTATAAGAACAATATTTAAAATGTGTCCTTATTTTTTTTGGGGGGGGGAGGGTTGTTCCGCCATTATCTTTGGCTTTTTCCAGATTTTTTCTGTAAAGAGGTTGAGAGCTACGGGCCTCTGACCACCTCCAGCATGCTCCTTCTGTAGCTGATTGTCTCATCTTCTCCCCTCTGCTTGCTTCACCTTTTCATCTTACTTTATTCTGCATTCCTATATATGAGCTATGCAATGAGGAACATAAGTACTCACATATAACATGTTCATAGGTTAAGTACTAGGCTAGCTGTCCTTGTGGACCATTTTAAGCTTTACAATTTACCTCAGAGGTAAGAATCAAACCTTGCACCTTGTGTTTGGAAGGTAAACATTTTAACTAATATGCCAACACCCATCTCAGCTGTGCCATTATTTAGAGTTGTTATGCACTGCTTTGTACTTTGTTGTATCCCGGTCCCATGGGGTATTATGTATATTCACAACATTTCTCTTACACACTGCCACATGTGCTACTTTTCAAGATATATGCATGTTCTGACCTGTGCAATGACACCTTTATGTCTAGCAGCTTTGGGCTTGATTACCTGCTGGACTCTTTTAGTGCATTTGGTTTGCCAGCCAAGCACATGTGCTACATGTCCCAGATATATGAGTGTTATTATCCTTTACTTTCTTACTTGGCCATTACAGTGACTCCATCTCCTAAAACAGTGCTATGAAACATTCAAGAGTGTGAGTTTTGGATTCAGTTCCCATGAGGAATGTTTTTCATTTTTTTAACATCCCTCTGTATATGTACTACATTTCCCAGGTATGTGCTATCTGACCCCTTGAGCTCTGACTTCTGCAGTGGATCAATTTGCTATTAAGTTGTAGTTATACTGCCATGTGTACTATATATCTAGATTGACTCTCTTTAGTTTAATACATATCCTTTTTTAAATGACATTGACATTTATAGTGTAGGCCTACTGCTGACACTCCAATGTTGCAAGGTCTGGTGCAGCTTGTTACATTCACATGACTGTATTATAATACCACTTTACCTGTGTATGCTCATACATTTTTCCAAATAACATAATTGTTACAGCACCTTCTTTGCTCTGTTTTTTATTATTATTTTTGTTTTATTTGTATTTGTTTACCAGGGTATTGCACTGATCTCAATGGACAAGTTGTAGGCACAGTCATGTGAATAGGATCACATAAGAAATGAACAAAACATATTTAGTGATAAAAGAATAAACAAAAACATACATATTTATAGACACAAGAATATGCTACAACATTTAGTTCAAGAAGCAGACTACAATGTCAAAACATGGATGGAAGAATAGAATCATGCTTTGCAGAACTTTTTGGATAAGATGTAGCTGTAATGAATGTGATCGCTTATGCTACAGGGATAGCAGCATATCATTATATATAGAGAGATATGAAGACATTAGAGAAGGTAATTGTGAATAGTTGCAGGAAAGGATACCATGGGCAAAAGACAGAGAAATGGTAAGAGAGGTTTGCAGAGAGAAAAGGAGAATAAAGGAAAGGAAGCTTGGGATATTTAAAGAGAGAATGGAGGTAGGATGAATGAGAGGCAGTAAGTGATGGGATGACTAGATGAGATAAGAAAAGATGAAATAGGGAAAAAGGGGTGTGAAATAGTTGCAGAGTTCATGCAATGTGGTATTTGTGAGTGCAGCAATAGCACTTTGTGTGAGTGAAGAGATTTTCTTGATCTGTTGTCTGATGTCTGAGTACTTTTGAAAACCTATGGTTGAGAGAGGAATGAAGTTCCATAGTTTAAATGTTAGGATGGAGAACACACATTCAGTGTTATGAAGTATAGTTTTTGGAGGTCATAGGGTGGACTGAGATTGAGAGATACCCCTGAGACTATTGAGAGATACCAATGAAATTATATGGGAGCTTTGGTGAAGAGTTTATGATTGTAGCAGTGGTTCCAACTACAAAAACAATGCTATGAAACATTCAGATGTCTGAGTTCTCTCATTTATTTTTATTTATTTATTTATTTATTTAACATTTATTGACCGGGAAAGTCTGATTAGGTTCCACCGATCCTGTTTTCAGCGGAGGCCCGGGGAGAAATGCTCCAGAAGCAAAGGGTCTTTAAATAATTGCTCTAAATCGGAGTACTTTCCAAACCTTTCCCAATTTTTAGATACTATGTCCTTAATATGGTAAGCATTACTACTAAATTACTACTAACTTATTTCTTTCATTTGCTTTGTTCCACACCTTTGTTAGCACTTTTATTTTTACGTTTTCTGTGGATCCCATTAATATAGTGTAATACAAACTCTACCCTCAGCATCTGTGATACATTCTAATCCACTGCACATTTCTGAATACATGCACCTCTTGTTGTTGAACATATCAACACCTGACAACTCTGCATGCCCACGTGCACCCACTAATGGGGGTGCTCATGCACCATCACTGTTTACCTCAGCTGCTTCTACTTACCTCTGGCTATGAAATGTACTAACTCAGTATGAACACGGGGATGTGCTGTGGCAGCTTCTCAACATGTAGACTGGCCACATGCATATGTGATTAGCATTGCTGCTTTCCATATAGAGGATGTCAATATGGTTGGCTTGGCTGCAATGAGGCCATGATTTTACTGAATTCTCAGGAAAGTCTTGGATTGAATATAATAGCAAGGAAAGCACTTCCTGGAAAACAGACTTCATGTGACGAGGACTACTTGATGGAAAGCAACAAACTGAAAAGTATGTTTTTAGATAGGTACTATCCCCTAGCTTTGGTGGAAGAAATTGAGAAAGAAGTTTACAATGAGAGGGGGGGCAAGTTTAGCCTGATTTTAGAGACATGGTAGAAGATAGGGGTCGAAGGTAATGATTCGACCCTTGAATCCAAAAGGAACAACAATTTTGTTTTGAACTTTAGTAGTAATGCTTACCATATTAAGGACATAGTATCTAAAAATTGGGAAAGGTTTGGAAAGTACTCCAATTTAGAGCAATTATTTAAAGACCCTTTGCAATTTACATATAGGAAGGGCAGGAATATTAAAGATTTGTTAGAAAATCACAAAATAAAACAGGGCAGACTTAATAAAGGAACATATAAGTGTGGTTCCTGTACACAATGCCCATATGTTCTTTATGGGAATATGGTAAATTTAAAAGGTAGGAAAGAAAATCTAGAGACCAACACATACTGCAATTGTAACAGTGTAGGGGTGGTATATGTCCCTATTTGCAAAGTCTGTGGGTGTTTCTATATAGTGAAGACCAATAGGAAATTCAAAAGGCAAATTTATGAACACTTTAACGACATTAGGAAGCAGGATCTCAATAATGCCCTTTACAAGCACAGTACGCAGTGTAAGCAAGTTGGTTTTGGTTTCTTTGTCATAGAAAAGGTGGATATTGATCCCGGGGGGGGGGGCTTGGGAGACGACCATTGAGTTCAGAGAATTATTTTGGCAATTAAAATTGGAGGCCAATCGACTACCAGGACTCAATGAACATGTATCTCTGGTCCCTGTCCTAAATCTGAGGTCTGCCAAATTATAACTAGGAATTGTTTTGTGTCAATAGTTCAATTTCCAATTTGTATATATTTATATATTTATCAGTTGATCAAATTTACACTTCACATGAATACTTGGTAGAAAGAAATTATTTATTTGATTTTTTCTGTCTTGTGAATATATGTGTTTATATGAAATGTGGCTATTTAGCCAACAGATGGTGCTATAGTTGTATTTTTTCACATTTAGGAGAGTTAAACAAGTTTGTACTCATTTAATACAGGTTTTTTTTTTTCAATAATAAATCTTTATTCTTTTCCAAATATTAATACAATACTACACCATATGTACATTATATACATGAATGCTTCCAATAGTTACATAAGATCATTATACCTTAATATAAACTTCTAGATGGGTATTAAAGAAAGAGAACATAAAAATCTAGTATCAATATTAGGCTTATCTATACTAGCCTCCATATGATGTATGTATTTCCCGGGGAAAAGTGGATAAGAACCTTAAGCTAACACAATGTTAGAGATCTGCTCCCATATTTTTATGTTATTTATATTTTTCTTATGATCTTTAATTAGTAATTTATGTGCTAAAATATGTCTTATCACTACACTTTTAAAGTTTTCCCATGAAGTCTGGGATGGATTCAGCCAATTTGTAGCTATATACAGCTTCATTAACAGAAAAATATTTATAAGTATGATCATTTGGGATCTATCCAAATTATTCAGAGGAATATGAAGAATCATAAACTCCCAAGAAAGTGTAGACTGTTGATAACCCATTTTTTGTAATTGAATTTTTAAAGAAGTCCAAAGTTTGAATATACATTTACAACTCCAGAACATGTGTAAAAGGTCAGCTGTTTGATCTATACAATATGGACATTTGGGTGAATTTTTAGAGTTAAATTTATGCAGACTGAGACGAGTGTAATAAGCGTTATTAAATATCATCAACTGAGTAGATAATAACTTTTGAAGAGATACTGATTTTAAGGTTAAGTTAATTGCTTTCAATATTTTACTATCCTCAATCGGTAACAATTTCTCCTTCCAGTATTTAGATAAGAGTATTTGGTTATTATATTTCACGTCTTTTATCAAATTATATGAAGCCGTTATATATTTGTAGTCCTTCATAAGAGTTTGCCATAAGTTTAGACAAATGGTTAAGTCTTCTTCTTTAATTTTGAAATTACTAAAATAACTTATTGAAAGATCTTTTAACTGTCTCATTATAATTAAATACGAGTTAGGAAGACTCATCTCTCTTAACATGTCATGTATTGAGATACCAAGAAAAGGATATAAATCAAGTATGGTTAGATCAATTATAAGTGGGAATTTTTTAAGATCTATCAGTTGATTACCAATTTTCAGATTCGGGTTCTTGTGAAATGGTTGGAAAGTCATCATATATTGTAAGAGGTTTAGTGAATTAAACAGACCTTGTACTGATATTATATATAATCTAATATGTTCCATCAGAGTGTACATTTTAAAGGTATCTTTATTTAAAAAAGGTAATGCCTTACAATTAATACCCAACCCAGCAAGATGTTTATGATTCAGAATCAACCATTTGGGTAACCATTTAGGACTGGACCTGTTGAAGTTAACCACTCTTAGAATTCTATTAGCATTTATTATTAAATAATGTGCTTCAAAATTCAGTAAATCTAAACCACCCTTGTTTTTCGGAGTCATCAGTTTATCATAAAATATTCTAGTTTTTCTAGGTTCCCATACAAATCTACCTAATTCTGTATGAAGTTGTTTAAAGAATTTCCTAGAAATTACGACTTGAGTAGCTCAAAAAATATATAATATTCTGGGGAGTACATTCATTTTAATAATTGAAGCCTTTGCCATTATTGGTAATTTCAAATTATTCCATCTTTTTAAATCAGACACTATATGATCCCAAATTAACTTAACATTGTTCACATAAAAGTCTCTATTATCTGTTGAAAAAACAATACCCAAATATTTTATTTTTTCTTTGGATTTTAACTGCCCTACCAGTGGTAAAAGCGAAAAGGGTTTAGGCATCTTTAAAGGAAATAACTTGTTTTTTTTAAATTTATTTTGTAGTTAGATATTTTTGCAAAATCTTCCACTGCTTTTACTATTTTCTTAGTATCTGAAACAGGCGTCGTACAGTAAATATTAAGATCATCCGCAAAAGCCGCCATGGATATTTTCGTACCATATATTATTGGAGCATTATGATAAATATTTTGCTTGATATGTAGGAATAGTGGTTTTAAATATAAATTGAATAATATAGGAGATAACAGACATCCTTGATGGGTACCATTCTTAATTTGTATTCTTTTTGAGAAATTTTTATTAATATATAAAGTTGTATAGGGATTGTTATATAATTTTTTTAATGTTGAAATAAAGTCTTGGGGTATATTAAAATATGATAAAATATCAAACAAAAATTTTAAATTAACCCTATCAAAAGCTTTTTGAGCATCAATTATGAGTGCATAAACATTAAGATTTCTATGAATGGCATAAGAAATTAGTGTATGAAGTGATAGTGTATTATCAGTAGTTTGTCTGCCATTTATAAAACCAGCTTGTTCGTCAGATATTATTAGATTAATTACCTTCTTCAATCTATTAGCCAAAATAGATGCCATAATTTTTATATCTATATTCAAAAGTGAAATGGATCTATAGTTATCCGGATTTTGCAGATCAGCATTCTCTTTAGGTATAAGAATTGTTTTTGAAGCGTTAAAGTGTGGATCATTAATTTTATTATTAATTATATAGTTAAATACATGTGAAAGTATTTTCCCCAATATATCACAAAAAGTTTTATAAAATTCCGTAGTCAAACCATCTGGTCCTGGAGCTTTATGTGGCTTCAAATTATTAATTGTATCTGTTATCTCCTCTGAGGAAATTGGTTTGACTAAATTCACATGAGACTCATCCCCAATTTTCAGAAAGATAATCTTCTGCAGAAAATCATTATTACTCTTATTTATAAGTAATTCCTGATGTTCACCATAAATTTGAGAGAATATTAATTCAAAGGTATTCATAATGTCTTCGGTATTGGTATGTGTTTTATTGTTAAACTGTATTTCAGAAATTTGAGAAGGTATTTTTGATTGATTAATGATACGAGCTAGTGCTTTTGAAGGGGTCTGTATATGATTAGCATATTTTACCAGTATTTTCTGTTCATAAAATGACAATTTACTATTTTGTAATAAAAAAAGATCTTTTTGACATTTTAATAACTCCGTTTCAGCTTGTTTACTATAGTTCCCAATTAAATCCTGATCTAGTAACTTAATTTTTGTTTCCAATTCTTGTATGTCTCTAGTTTGTATTTTCTTATAATAAGCAGCTTTTTGAAGAAAGATTCCTCTTATTTGTGCTTTGGTCATTGCCCATTCTATATCAGACGGATGCCGGTGTTTAGAGAGATTAACTAATAGATGATTAAAGGTCTCTTGAACTTCTTTAATTATATCTTCTTTATTCAATAAATACGGATTTAGGGACCAATTATAACCTCTAAGACACATATTATTTCTAGTGTCCTTGTTAAAAATTAATGTGATCCTAGAATGATCCGATAAGTGTCGAGCTTGTATAGATACACAGGGATCTAAAGTCATTAGTACATCTGAAATTAGAAAGAAATCAATCCTAGACCACATTTTATAACAACTTGAATAAAATGTAAAGTTATTTGAATTAATTTGATTATTTGTGTATTTAAATGGGTCATATAGTTTAAAATCTGTTTTAAGTTCCTGTAGTGCTATCACTGCTTGATTATTAAAGGACCTGTGTGAACTTGATTTATCTAATTTGGGATCTTGATATACATTCCAATCACCTCCTATTATTATATAACAATTATTATATTGATTCAGGATAAAATAAAGTGATGCTATAAAAAGTTGTTGATTGGTACATGGGGCATATATATTAAGAAGTACCACAGGTTTATAATAAAGTATAGATGATAGGATCACATAACACCATCTTCCCTCTTTGTCTATTTTAAAATCTAGAATTTTCTCTTGATACTGATTTTTAATAATAATAGCCACCCCTGCACTATTAGTTGTCCCTTCTGAAGCTACCACCTCTCTAATCCATTTCTTATCCTTAAGGACAGCCCATTGGTCATTGGTCAAGTGGGTTTCTTGTAATAAAATAAAATATGCCTTTGATTGAAGAAATAAATGAAGAAATAGTTTCATTTTTTTCAAAAATGCATTTAGACATTCTCCATTCCTCCGCTGAAACTGAAAACAGGATCTGTGGAAGTCCTCGGATTCGGCGGTCAACAAATGATAAATAAATAAATAAATAAATAAATAAATAAATAAGTTCTTGAGCCCTTTAGTATTCCATGAGTCTATTATCCACATACTAAGATTTTTAAATCTTTTAAGGATATTTTAAAATTGATAAACGGTACTATATTCAAATATAGTAGCACAGTATACAATGTCTGGAAGCAATCTTGACATCCCATCCCTAACCAGTGCCTATCCACTATTCCCCTGGACCAGGACATACATAGGTTTTTTACACTGTTAAAACCTTTCTGGGTAAATAACCTTACTAAACATCTATTCTTTATCTTACAAAATAAAACATCAAAAACATGCAAAAAACCTATACAAACTACATCTAACTCTACAAAGCCTAACCAAAACATTCCGTAATAAACACTGATAAATATCTACAGCTCTTGAACACACTATTTTGTTAAATCTATCAAGTAACTGTCTTCACTACACTTATAGTTACTATCATACCTCACTAATAATTCTCATACATTATTAGTTATACTCATTAGTTGTATCACCTTAAGTTAACTAACTATCATATTTAAATCTAAAATAATCAGATATATGACAGTACCCCTATTAAACAATAACATTATTGACTTCAGGATAATTCACCATATGTATTGTTACTTGGAAGAGAGAAAAAAGAACTACAGAGAAAACAAATGTTTAATCTTTAAGTATAATATTAAATCTGATTTTGTTTATATAATCTAAATTATCTAAAATTATAATGTCAGCAAATAAGGTGAACATAAATAGCACTTTAACTACACTTACTGGGTAATACAATTAAATTTATAAAATAATGGTTAGGTAACACAGTTCTCAAAACAATCAGAACCACATGCCAGTATAAAATAAAGATAGCCTTCACATTCCTAGAGGGGCCAGAATAAGATTTTTCTGGTCTCTTTATCTACTAACTATCCCAACACTAAATCCCCTTATTATCTAAACATTTGCAGTGTTAAAACACATCATTAATACAGGAAAAACAAATAATAAAGTTTACTACAAGGTTATTAACACAACCACATACAGCATAAACTACCTAAGGAAAAAGAATAACTATGTTAAAGCTATCATACTTATAAGATATCAGTTAAATAACACATTTTAAACCAGTACATTATTAGTTCAGTTGTAAACATACCTGAATGAATTCACAGTTCCCTTTAAAAAAAAATAAAACATGTTACATACATTAAATGTCCACGAATGCTCGTTTTACAGTCCAAATAGCTTCCCTTTCCTCCACAGAGATCTTCTCACTTCCTGAACTTGTAATCTTGTCTTCATGTTCGCGACGGGGGAACCATTAGGTGGACGGACTTCCGGATATGCTACCTCGAAAGCGGACCCTCAGCAGCACTCAAAGGACTTCCTGTTGCATCGCGAAGGGACTCAGTTCGTAGAAGCCATAAATTTTCGGAAAATCTTCGTGGACAAGCTGGAGCTGTAAAACAAAACTAAGTAAACATTTACCAAGGGCCCCGGTGAAGAAAAAAGAACAAACAAAGGATTTTAAAGCCTCGAGATGTAGTAAGCATGGAATCCCAACACCCACGTTGCTGTAAACAGACTGGATGGCCAGATCAAGCTTCCAAATGTGGAAGGGACTTAAAAATCTTCAAAAAGGTAACTTTTGCTTCTTTTTTTTGTAGATATGGAATATTTGGAGCCATCAACTGTAAAAATTAATGTGTTGGGGTATTTCATTTGAAATTTGATATTATTTTCAATGAGGAACTTACAATATGGAGATAATGCTTGTCTAGCTTGTCTTATTTGCAATGGTAAATCCTGTACCATAGAAACTCTATTATTTTGCCACATAATATAACCTCCATTCTTTTTAACAGTTAGAATTATTTTGTTTACATCCTGGTAGTTGAGTATTTTGATGTATATTGGTCTAGGTATGTTTGAGGCTTGTGCTTCTCTGAGAGCTCTATGAGCTCTTTCTATAACTATTTGTTTGGCTATGTCTGAGTCATTGAACAATATTCCAAGTATTTGTATGATGGTAGAAATTAAATCATTATATTGAATAGATTCAGGAATTCCTCTGATAATTATAGTGTTCCTTCTGGCTCGTGCCTCCAGGTCCAGAATTTTATTTTGCATAGACTGAATATCCAGGTCATGTATGTCTGTTTTTTTTGCAAGCAATGTTATTCTGTCCTCATTTTCAGATATTCTAGCTTCTGATTTATCCATCCTTTTGAGAATTTGACTGCATGTGACACCAAAAGAAAATATCTGGTTTGATAGTTCTTTCAAAGCTTCTTGGATGGGTAACAGAGCAGTTTTAATATCTTCCATATTAGCTAATTAATCCAGTTTATTTGTCATTCCAGCTTTTGAAAGTTCCTGCTGTTTTGTAATCTTCTGCCTTTTTATTGTTGAGTCTTTTTCTGGTGACTGAAGTGCTGATAATTTGGTTTTAGCTGTTGTTGTTTCCATACTTTTGTCTTCTTTTGACATTGTGGAGCAAAGCAGATCTTAAGTATAACTGAATAGTAAATATCCAAAGCTACTACTCAGGCAGTTCCTTTGTATAATACTCTGTTCAGAGTCAGACAGTCAATCAGATCCAATCCTGTGAATTTGTATAATTTCCTCCAGTTCTTTCACTCTCAAGCAGTATTTAGTTGTTGTAGATTAATTATATCCAACAATTGGTGTAGAAAACCTTGCAGTATATCCTCAGGGTTGATTTTTATTCCGAGTAACTGAAGAGCTGTAGATATGCAGTGTCTACAGAATGGCGGCCATCTTTGAATCAATTTAATACAGGTTTTTAAATTTCACTGTTCATTACATTATGTTATTATTAAAGAGTTGAGCATGGAATGTTTTACTTAAACTTTTAGGGTGTATAAAGTATTTATTGAACTGTAAATGATTAAAGCTTGTAGTAATATTTTAAAGTTACATATGTATTTTTAATTTTTACTTGATTAATTGCAGTTGTTTGGATTTTGATTAGGCAATTAACTGAGGGGCAATGACTATATAAGAAAGGAAATGTGGTTTTGTTTGTATTTCTGACGAAGTCCTGTTTGTAACAGGACGAAAATGCTGTTTTGTGGTTTGGTGCGTTGAACTACATTAAAACTTGCTGCCTTCACTTTGGAGCCATGATTTCTGTATTCCAGGAGGTGCTTTCCTTGCCATTTTATTAGTAACTTTTGAGGCACTTTTCTCCATTTGTTTGTTTGTTTGTTTTTGGATTGAATATAACTACTCTAAAGGCTGTATGCATGCAAAAAAAGATATTACAGTTCACAAAAGCATTACACTAGGAACGACACAGGCAGGTAAAATCTGTTGCAGTTTATTACACAAGTAAACAAGGATAAGTGCTTTCACAGAAAATAAAAACTCTGCTTCATCATGTGGAGGGTGTAAATATTGCACATATGTTGAGACAGATAATGTTTTTGTGAACCCTGATAATGACAGGAAATTTTGTTTTAAAGTATCTGCTAGTTGTGACACTAAAGATGTTATTTATTTAGTGCACTGTGTCATATGTTCCTCATTCTATGTGGGGAAGAGCAATCGGAAGTTTAAGGAGCATATAAGGGAACATCTTTATTCCATTAATATTAAGTACATGTCAAATGCTCTAGCGAAACACATAGTGGAGAAGGGAGATGAGCATAAGTTCAAGTTTAGGGTGATAGAGTTTTTGAAACTCTGAGAATGGGTGACATCAGGAATCATACAGAGACTGTGGAACTTGAGTGGATTGTTAGGATGCAAGCACATAAAGGGTCGGGGCTAAATGAGAATGTCCCTCTCAAACCCGTATTGAAAGCTTGCAGATTGTTTAGGTGAATATTTTAAAAGTTTTTGTTATACATGAATGTTTTTGGTTGTATGTATTTGTACCTTTAAAATAAAAAGGGTGTGTGAGTTAATTTGACTCATGATTGGTGGGGTTACTAGTATTTAAGCTGCTTCTGCTTTGAATATGATGGATCTGAAAAGGGATCTGATGAAGCAGAGTTTTTATTTTTTGTGAAAACACTTATCCTTGTTTACTTGTGGAATAAACTGTAACAGATTTTACCTGCCTGTGTCGTTACTAGTGCAACGCTTTTGTGAACTGTGTTTATACATTTCTTGGTTGCTTGTTGCACTTGGTTTACTTGAGTTGTGTGTAGGTGGGTTTCTGCAAAAAAGGTTATTATATTTTTGGTACTTTTCCGCTATTGGGGCAACAGTCATAATGAGCATTTAGAAACCTACCGCTCATTATGATATTGATCGTTCAGCTGTTGCTGAAGTGGGTACCACACACACTTAATTTCTTCTCAAATTTATTAAGTACGGTCGATCACATTAAATAAATAATGACAAGCTTTCAACTTACAGACTTGTCTTACTCGGATATAATGCATGCTAATGGGGTTTAAAAGGAAGTGAATTAGCATACAGTCTTCGGAGAAAAATCAAGTGTCTCACTGAACTGATTGCTGGTATTAGTTAAATGCCATCCCCCTCCAAAAAAAATGAAAAATAAATAGACTGTAGTGATCTTTAAGTAACATATTCTTGTAATGTGCTGGCTTTTCAACATGCCTAGAAGTGAGTGTGCTTGCGAGTGTGTGAACGAACACATTGTAATATTTTCCCTTTATGAACTGTTACCCTTTTGTTATACTTGAATTGCTGCACTTTGTTAACAATTGTAATACACTCAGGCACTCCCACGCTGCTTCATTTCTTAACCATTTGGCCGATGAACATCACTTTTCATTTCTGTCATCTGAAAACAAGAGGAAATCAGGAAGTACTTGTTGCCCTAATAACGGAAAAGTACCATATTTTTTTAGAAAACTCATAGAAGTTCCTCAGAAAAAAACAATTGTGGTACTACTTAAGAGACTGTTTATGGACGTAAAAGAAGTAGAAACATACCATAGATCAGCACTGCTGTATCAAGAACTAGGAAGCTTTTTGAAATTTGAAACAAAGTCTCCAGAAGAGAGATGACGTACGAAACCAATCCATAATAGTAAATGTTTGCATACTTGAAGTCCCATATATGCATTCCTCTGGCAAGAATCTCAAGGAATTATTTTGAAACTGATTATTGTAATGCTGCATCAATCAAAGCATTTAAATCATATCTCTAAAAGAACAGAAAGCTGGAAGTCCTCAAAGGAGTACAGAAAATAATTAAATAGATGTAGTCAATGCAACGTAGTCAGCTAAGAATTGAGAAACAGGAAGTGGGAGTTCATTATGGCAAATACAAACTCAAACTATAGCTCACTTCTGAAAAGACATACTAGCAAGGGCAAATAATGATTATGAACTACAACTACAGCAAATCGGATTTGAGAGACAAGTGCTATATACTACTGCATATATTTCCTGAGGGGAAAAAACAGGATAGTCCTGAAAGGAGAAGAAGAGTTTGTTGCCTTTTTGGAAATGCTATAAAGAATCAAAACAACAAACTCTTATCTTATTTTATAAAATCACCTAACATAAGCAAAACAGGAGCGGGAGTGTGTCCAAAGTTAAAACATTCACAAAGAATTGCATCTGAACATTCAAAGAAGCAGCCCTTTCCACTAGGAGACATGTTGTTTGAGTATGTGGCAAAAGAAGCTAGTTACAAAAAGTATATTTGCTTACAATACAGAATGAGGACACACACTGCCACTGTGCATGCTGTCTGGGCTGGGGTTGTCAGCATGTGAAAGCATTGTGCCAGCAGCTGTGCAGCACTGGTGAGGTTCATGGAGCTGCTGCTGGCAGGGGAATATTCTTAATGAGAGCTTACATTTTCCCACAGACCTGGAGGTTGTACTCTCACTGATGAATTGGCCAAAAAATCATTTTAAACAGGAATGGGTCACAGGACTGTTGTTCAGCATGGGATTGCCTGACTGTCATCTGAAATGAAACAAATAGACCAGCTGGGTAAAGCTGTGGAGCCACTGAGTAGGCCCAGTGTGGGATAAAAAAATTCAATGATGTCTTCTTTTTCACTCAAGCAGTATTGTCTGATTACATAAGTGCCATAGTTAATGACTAGCATTTCACTGCAACAGCATACAAAAAAACATCTATTTGGACTTATGCTAGGTAAGAAAATAAATGTCCAAAACTGTGGTAAACCTAAGGATATAACAGACTATACTGTCATTATAAAAATGCTTAAAAAACTGTGTGCTGTTTGCTGATGTAAAACATTTATGAAATAAAGATTTTCTTAAAATTCCTGTGCATTTTGACATATTCAGTTATAGATAACCTCCACTGTAATAAAGTAAAAAAAAACAAACAAACAAAAAAAAAAAAAACGGTACCCCTGTGATCATTTGATCATGTGCCAAAGAATAACAGTCTAGTAGGCTACTGAATCAACTCAGACAGTTATTGGTTCAAACAGGCAAAAATAGGAACTTCAAGAAAAAATGAAATATCTAACAATTTTTGGGTAAATGTATAAACACTGTATTTACAAAAAAAGTGACTGTGCAAGTGCATAGTATGAGCTTTTCTCAGCTACAGACCAACTGTAGACAGAACAAAATAATTACCTTAAAGACAACACACTAACACACAAAACAGACCAAATTTGTACTTAAGGATTTTAAATGTAGGAAAAATATGTGAGCATATTTCATTTTGTACAGTGCTAGTATTATGTGACCAAACCCTCTCACATTTTTTTTTACATAGGTAAGTATAAATGTAGAAAATGCTATCAGTTAGCAGCTAAGTAAGATTTCAATATAAACCTTCTTTAATGCATGAGTAATAATGTCTAATGTGTAATATTACTAGCAAGACTTTCAACACTGCATTTGTACACAAACAACTGTTTCAGCAGATACACTGAGGTATCTATGGCCCTGATTCATTAACACCTGTTAGCACTCAGTTAATGACATATCAAATTCCTGATTCCTGCAGACTGGGCAGTAATTCCTTGAAGTTCACAGTCAAAGACAATAAATTGTATAAACATATTTCACTACACAGCATACGTATTAAAGTTAAAAACAGAAAGAAATATGTCATGAGATTTTAATTTTAACTTAACTAAAAGTACGAAATGAGTTGTATCAGAACAAAATCAATAAGTTTTTGCTATGTGTTGATTATTCCTCAAAGTAAACAGAAGGTAAGCAACTGAAATCATATGTTGCATCTATTGTGGTATGCTGAAATCATTCTTTAATATACATGGAATATGTAAGCAACTGAAATCATATGTTGCATCTATTGTGGTATGCTGAAATCATTCTTTAATATACATGGAATATCTAAGTAAGTCATGACTGACAATGGTCCATAATTTGTTAACTAAGAGGTTTTGAATATTATTACAAATTCTAAGCATCAACAGATGCAGAAACCATGGCCAAATGCCCCTGATGACCTTCCCTCCTACTTCCTCAAAAGTGCTGCTGATGCCATCACCTTTCCCATCTCCATTTTAATAAACCACTCAGTCCAAGAAAACTATGCACCCCTACTGTGGAAAAAGGCCTATATCATTCCCCTTCACAAAGGAGGTAATAACAACAACATTCCCAATTTCCAGCCAATCACTATCTTATCCCCTATCTCAAAAGTTCTAGAAAAGTGTAGCCACCTTCAACTTCTACCCTACCTCACAGACAACCACCTACTTACCCCCACACAACATGGTCTTAGACCTGGCTACAGTACCACAACCACTGTCCTCTCCTTCCTCAAAACTGTCAACAAAGCCCTGGATTCCAGCTGTCTAGTGTCCACACTGCTTCTGGACTTATCCAAGGCCCTTGACACTATCTCCTATAACCTTCTCCCATCTAAACTCTCTAATCTAAACCTATCCCACTCTTCTGTCAACTGCTTTTCTAGTTACCTCTCTGAAAGACAACAAGCTGTCAAATGGAAAAAAGCCATGTCTGCCTTCCTTAATACACCTACAGCATACACAAGGTTCCGTATTGGGTCCCTTACTGTTCAACATTTTCATAAATGACTTCCACCTAAACATTCCTTGTGCTAAACTGATTCAATACGCAGATGACTCTATGATCATCTGCTCCACCACTTTCACCTCCACTCTGGTAAAACTAGCTCAGGATGCTTTCTCTTATACTGAACATTGGATGATAGACAACCACTTATCACTCAATGCATCAAAAACTAAAATCATGTTATTCACCCCTTCAAAACGTACCACTATAGACAAGAAGTCATTCTCCATTTCTAGTCAAAACTATATCTCTCTCAAGGTACCCTCCCATGTAAAGCTTTTAGGAGTCCTTATTGATAAACATTTAAAATTTGAAACCTACCTACTAACCAATATAAAGAAAACACCAAAAAATAGGCATGCTCTACAGCTATAACAGCTATATCACTCCCGCTACTAAACTTGTACTCTCTAACACCTTCCTCATTCCTTCTCTCCTATATGGTGCCCCACTTCTTACTAGCCTTCAATCTTCTCTAAAAACAAAGCTATCTTCCTGTTATAACACAATTTCTAAGTTTCCTACCAGCTACAAATCCTCCTCTCATTACTGCAATGCCCTACATAAACTAAATTGGCTCGAACTTCCCAACCATTTTAGCTACATTCGACTTACTCATGCCCATAAACTCATCTTTAATCCTTCCATTTGCCCCTCCCTTGCCTCCTCTTTCAAAATGCACCTAACCAACAGACTTCTATGATCCAATAAGCAGAATCTGCTTGAACTACACAAGCCTGCTCATCCTCCAGGCAAACACCTACTATCCTTTTCCCTAGCTCACCACTGGAACTCCCTGCCACCTCTTATTCGTACTACAGACAAAAACTCTACCTTTAAGACCCTGCTTCATTCCCATCTCAAAACCTTCTGGGAATGTCCCTGCTCTCATCCCACATGACTCACCTCTTTTTTCCCCATTTCTCACACTCCTTTACTTCTCACTTCTCTTCATCATACTGAGCTTCTCTGACTACTACCATCGTCATCTTTTTCATTTACTCCTACTCTTGCTCTACTTTTTTTTCTTATTGTCCCTCCCTTCTTAGATTCAACAACTAACACCTCTTATCCCCCTATCCTACTTTAACTCTGCTAAGATTTCGTGTAAAACTGTGATGCCAAGCCTGTGTTATTTCACATTGTAACAAATCTAACAGGAGTATGCACCAATGGATTTTTCTTATTTTAATTGACTTATTTATGTGTGTGTGTGTGTGTGTGTGTGTGTGTGTGTGTGTGTGTGTGTGTGTGTGTGTGTGTGTGTGTGTGTGTAATTTTACCTTTTGCTTTTCTGACTGTATTTTCACTGCAATCGTGGAGTTTTTGTCATGTTGTGTAATACCATCGTTTTTCAATAGTATTACATAAATATAAATGCATTGTCTTCATATCAAATTGTTGTTCATGGAGCTTTTCTTCCCGGAACTCTATTGAAAACAGGTTCTTCTTGGCCCAGTGGACTATCCCAGTAAACAAACTGTAAAATAAAATAAATAAACTGTTAAATGGCAAGTGGAATATTATGTTTTAAAACTAGAAATATAATGAAGAGATATGACATATCTGAATAGAATGGCATTCATATTGCAGTGTGAGAATACAAAAAAATCAGGAATGAAGTGCTTAGTATGAGTGGTAATTGAGTGAAGATTGAGTGTGGATTTTAATAAATAATTTAATGGCTCATACAAGCAACCTATTCCTGATGATTTTTTTTTTTTCATCTTAGTACTCTGTGGTGATTGATAACAGTTGTTTCATCCTAGTACTCTGTGGCATTTGATAACAGTTGGATATTTTATTCAAGTACTCTGTGGCATTCGATAATAGTTAATGTTCCATCCTAGTACTCCGTGGCATTTGATAACAGTTGATGTTTCACCCTAGTACTCTGTGGCATTTGATAACAGTTGATGTTTCATCCTAATACTCTGTGGCATTTGATAACAGTTGATGTTTCATCCTAGTACTCTGCGGCATTCAATAACAGTTGATGTTTCATCCTAGTACTATGTGGTATTTGATGACAGTTGATATTTCATCCTGGTACCCTGTGGTATTTGATAACAGTTTATATTTCATCCTAGTACTCTTTGGCATTGGATTACAGTTGATGTTTCATCCTAGTACTCCATGGCATTTGATGACAGTTGATGTTTTATCCTAATACTCTGTGGCATTCAATAACAGTTGATGTTTCATCCTAATACTCTGTGGTATTCAATAACAGTTGATGTTTCATCCTAGTACTATGTGGTATTTGATGACAGTTGATATTTCATCCTGGTACCCTGTGGTATTTGATAACAGTTGATATTTCATCCTAGTACTCTTTGGCATTGGATTACAGTTGATGTTTCATCCTAGTACTCCATGGCATTTGATAACAGTTGATGTTTTATCCAAGTACTCTGTGGTATTTGATAACACTTGATTGAATGAAAGTTGTGATCCAAGCTGCCTCTGTCTTTTGGTTTTCCTCTTCCAGAAAACAAGAGAAAAACTCTGGAATTGCTAAGAAAAAAATACAATAAAGAGGCAAACCTTTGATAAAAGTGATAAAAGATAATCTCTTCTTCAAGAAGAGGAAAGAGAGTGACAATAAGTAAGAATTTTAGGCAGATATCTCAAATCCAAGCAATTATATTAGGTTATTGCTAGTATCTGAGATCATACAGTGTAAAAGAGAAGATAAGCTGTACTAGAGAAAAATCATGGCTATTTACAGAAATTACTTATCAAGGCTACTAAACATGCACATTGATGCTTCAGATACCTTAGATGACAGACATTTTTGTGAAAGGTTATTTAGTTTTTCAGAGGAATTATAGGGCTGACTTGAGAAGCTTTTACTTTTACAAGCAATGCAGTTAAAGAGCTTCCTTCTTCCTGTTTGGCTAACATGACTGATAATTTCAGAACTGCCACAAATTAATGTTATAGTAAATATATTGTAAACTCATGGAAAATCCAAATTCATTGCTACTTAATGTGCATGCCATTCACCGCGTTCATTATATGAGCCACAATTATGGAACCCTGGGCACAGGTGGCTGTTAAGTCTGTATGTCCTGGTATATTGCCATTTGACAACATTACATAACTTTTTTTTTTCTTGTTCATGTTTGGATCCCACACACTTGTGTACAATGAGATTGATGTTGATCTTTTATCCAGAGGGTGGCCTGCCAGTGCATATCCCCAAAAGTGCCCTTAGGACAGAGCTACAGTCCCTAGTCTCCAGCATAAGGTATAGCCCAATAAAAAAATATTTTTGTTCCTTAGAATAGGATTGCTAATAGAATGCTACTGATTCCTACCCCTTCAGACTCCAAGGGACTGAGATCACTAACTGACCCAGACAAACCAAAATCTCATCTATGTAATGCTTTAAATATATGTGCCTATGGGATACATGCAATGACCCCTTAAAGACAAACAAGTGACCCAAACTCATCAATGAAGACTTACAAAAAGTACACAGCCATGTAGCTGGCATATGTGTATGTTATTAAGAGGTCCTTTGTATTGATCCCATGGATATCTTTCCAAAAAGGTTAAAATATTACACAGATGAGAATCTATTTTGTTTTGGTTGTTGCAATCTATTTTTTTGGTTGTTGCCTATGTAACTTTTCTGTGTGGCCTTTTAATCTGTTGTTTGAGTTCTTATTTGGGGGATATCTTGCAATCTCCTAATGTTAATGGCACTATTTGTTTGTTATAAACTGAGTATTTTTCAGCAAATGGGCAAAACATCTACTTATATTGTACTGATGATTCTATGAGAAAGGTAAAGCATGTCATGCTGAGAGTTGGGGGAGTCTAGTTTTATTGTCTTGAATGTCTCAATAAATACTTATGAAAAATAAAAAAGTTAGTGTGCAATCAGAAGACATCTAGCTGGTACATTTTTAAATCACTAATGGGGCTTTTGTGTATATTACACTGGTCTGCTTTTAATGAGATTTACGTTATTACTTGGAGACTTTGGTATGTATGAGCCTTTGTTATAGTTGTTCTCTGCACAGCTCTTCTTGTTTGGCCAGTTTACTTGCTGTTTTTGCCCTTTTGGGAAAATGTGCAGTCTCTATAATATTAAGAACATCAGGATTTTTTTTATATGCTGGGAGTGTTTAGAGATTACCAAACTGTCTACTTATGCTTTACTCATGAGCCTTTAAGAAGGGCAAATGTGTCTAATGTTAGTGGGGCTTGGCTTTACTGGTTTGAATGCATCAAAAAAGACTTACAAAAAGTAAACTTTATTGTGTATTTGAGGTTAAATGTTCCAGAGAGCCTAAGCAAGATGGCTGCTTAATTTATTTGAGTTTGCAGTGCTTTTTTATATAGCTCCTTATGGCACCCAGAACATTTTTTGGCTTCTTTAAATAAGTGACTTGTGGGTCAATAATAGGCAGTATACAAAAAAGCAAGCAGTGGTTAAGAAATCAACACTAAAAGTGCTATGGAAGATGTCCTGCAGTAAATCAATTAATTACTGTTTGCTACGTATTGTTGATATTTTCAAATTTATATTCATATTTGTATAACTGATAGACTTACATGCTATTGAGGGATATGATATGAACATGCCATGGAGGTAAAGTTCATTATTAATGATCATTTATATTACATTATGCTGGAGGTACTGCTAGTTGCTTGTTAGTAATTATGAAAATAATCAATATTTTCATGTACATTTAATACTTCAAAGCCAAATTACAAACAAACTATTGCATAGCATCAGGTAAAACCAGAAAAGTTGTTGAAGACAACTGTTATTTTTATTCATACTTTAAGTTATAGTTCTAAATATTCAGTATTATTTATATTGTTAATTATACAGTTAAGCATATGTTTTCATATTTCTGTAAATATCTCAAAAACATGCACTCAAAGGGAAATTCCTGGGTCTACTTCACGATGTCGAAACCGACAATATCGAAGCTGATATTGTCGGCACCACAACACTGAAAGCGCAGAACATCATGCACGTAAACAGAAATCTCAGTAAGGGGAGATTTCCATTTACCTCAATGTAGTGCAGTCTCAGAGTTGGAATATTTAAGTAGGGGGTGTGGGGGGTGTATGGGCGGTCTTGCCCCCCCTGCCTACGCTAGTTTGTTTTTATTTTTGTTTGTTTTTTTTTAAACATTATTCAATGTTTTACTACATCGATCACTAGAGGTTGACCTTTGTGATTCGATGTAGTAAGATTTCGATAACATGATATAGATGCAAATTCCTTACTGTCATGCAAAAGTGTATGTTTGGCTAAGAAAAATATTGCAACAATATAGTATATGCATAGTAGGTTTAGTTTTCAAGTTATGAAAATGTGTTTGTGAAAGTTTAGCAAAAAACATAAATATGGGTCTGAGTACATTCTAATATATTTAATAGTTATTAAAAACTAAAAATGCAGTGACTATTATCACTGTAAACAATAATTTTTACTGATAACTTCGATATTTGTACAAAAACAGCTTTTATTGTTCAGAAAATATTTACAGTTGTTTATGTTATGCTACTCCAAAAGCTAATGAATATGGCAGAGTTTATTGGAGTAATGGGTTATACAATAGGAGGCCAGCAGCATGCACTGTATGACCTGGAGGAAGATAAGACTGCACTGAGGACAGAGCTGTTGGACAGTAATGCAATAATAAGACAGTTGGAGACACACGAAAAGAAAAATATTGAAGAGCTGGGTGACCCAGAAAATAAATGCTGAAGGTGTAATGTAAGATTGGAACACAAGACAGAATGCCAGAACCTAAGAAGATTTAAAATGAACTGCTACAGGAAATATTCCAATTACCAGAGATTAGAAGACACAATTATAGAATGCATGGTACAAGCAAGCAGAGTTGATAGGATATTGAGGATGAAATATGCTGAAAAAAGGGTGAAGGACATAGAAATACAAGAAAAGTTTATATCAGACCATCTCTCACATGGAAACAAGTACTGCAGATAAAATACAAGAAAAGTTTATATCAGACCATCTCTCACATGGAAACAAGTACTGCAGATAAAATACAAGAAAAGTTTATATCAGACCATCTCTCACATGAAAACAAGTACTGCAGATAAAATACAAGAAAAGTTTATATCAGACCATCTCTCACATGGGAACAAGTACTGCAGATAAAGCATGTAATGCAGGGGAGACATCAGATATGGGACCTAATGTTGAGGGCTTTACACAGATGGCATCCAACTCCAAGAAGGCTGATGAAAGATGGAAGGAAAAAAATAATCACTGCTGGGGATGTAGGTAAGCAGAGGCAGGAATTAAGCATGTTTTCTTATGTCAAAGGGCAGACGAGGCATAGAAATGAGCAAAGGAGATATAAATGGATGCATTTCACAAGGAGGGAGAAAACACATAGCAGTTCAGTATATTAGAGATACAAAAGGATGGACAGTGGGAAACATGGAATTAAGGGTACAGAGGCTTTTGGCATTTGAGATTAAAACTATTACCACTTAAAGCTCCAGGGGCGAGAGGAGTACATCCCTTATTGCACCCCAGAAGTTCCATATTCAGCTAGTGACAGAGGTGATGGAAAAGAATAATGGGAGTGAGTTGCTGATGCTTATCCATATTGGAGTGAGAGTGGCAGCCTAAAAATGTCAGCATTAAGAGCTTGGTGAGCTCTGTGCTAAACACAGTGCACTGCTTGGCTGCAGCTGTTGAAGCATGCATGCACTTCCCGAAGGTAGCCATTACAGAGTTCACAAGGGTGCCATGTGGTTTGGGGGGGCTTAGGGCACACTTCTCAGCAGCAGTATGGTGCTGCACCATCATTCTTGATCTCCTCATCAGACCCAGATGTGGGCTGGGGTGAGTCCAGAGGAATCTGAGTTAGTAGACCCAGTGAATGAGGACAAGAGTTTTTGACAGCTGATAGTAAGCAAGGAGGATATATATATATATATATATATATATATATATATATATATATATATATATATATATATATATAGATAGATAGATTATTGTAAAGAAAAAGATAAAAAGGACAAAAACAAGACATACTCAAAAATGTTTAAATATAAGCAAAAATATGTCAAAAACTGGACAAGATGAGGAAACAAAGGTAGAATGGGATGATGAGAGAAAGGAAAGAAGTGTTACAGTATTATCATATCCGTACTAGCAACTGACAAGAAGGTAAAAAAGAGAAAATATTGGAAAAAACAGGCTGTTTGTGGCAGTATATGGTGAGAAAAGAAGTGGGATGAAAGGCAAAATATGCATGAGATTTGCACATTTTTGCCTGAAAAATGAATTAAAACAAAAAAGTCATCCTTCATTCAAAATCCACGTAGTTGTCTCACTTTTGTGTCATTAGGTGGTCATTTGCATATACTCCATGGGCCTGCTTTCAAGAACGTTTAATGTATTTAACAGTGAAGACCCTCATTTACATGGGTTTTTTGTTACTTCATATGTGGCTTTTTGTGTGACAGCTTTAACTGTTTTGGTTCTTATTTGAGATATTTTACTGTATCTAGTTTTATACACATCAGCATTTTATAGACTGGATGTTTTCATTAAATGACCAAGCTATTCATTAGTGTTACAGTAATGATCCCATAAGAAGAATAAAGCATGTCTATAGCTAATAGAATTTGGCATTACTGGTATGAGTGCATCAGTAAAAGTTATAAAAAGTATAAGTCAGTGGGCATTTAGAAGCCATTAAGCCAGCATGCATTGTATGTACTTAAGAAGTCATTTGCAGGGTCTATATCAGTTCATCGAAATGACTGAAGTTCGAACACCATATGTTCAAACTTCTAACCACGAAGTACAAAAACATCAAAGTCTTAGAACAGCAATTTCTTTTTTTCCCAGGGAAAGAAATTGCTGTTCCAAGAAATACACACACAACACAAGCACACCAAAAAAAAAATCAATCCACATACAAACACTTAAAATCCTACATCTAACCCTGCACTAAACTATACATACACTACTATCTATCCACTTACCTTAACCCAAACCCTAACCCTAAGGTCAGTCACTATCGCACACTCATCTGACCCACGCCCTAACCCTAACTCACCTATCCCGTCCTAACCCCAAAGTCTGTCACAATCACACATCCACCTCACCCGCGCCCTAACCC
This sequence comes from Protopterus annectens, assembly GCF_019279795.1. Classification (NCBI taxonomy): domain Eukaryota; kingdom Metazoa; phylum Chordata; order Ceratodontiformes; family Protopteridae; genus Protopterus; species Protopterus annectens. The sequence continues at coordinate 1,485,593,546 of NC_056744.1, read as the reverse complement.
TTACTCACCTAACCAGCGCCCTAACCCTAATGTCCACACAATCGCACACTTACCTGAACCCAACCTGTAACTTCCCACCACAGTCCTGATAATTGCAAAGTCAAAGAAGCGGCCCACCAAATTCTTTCCCTGGGAAAGAATTCAGTGTTCCGCGGCTTCATGATAATCAGTGTTCAAACTTCACAGTTCGAACATCTGGTGTTCCATCGTCAGCCATTTCGACGGACTGATATAGACCCTCATTTGCATATATACCACAGTTTTCCTATTGAGGAGAGTTAATGTAATAAATGTTTTCCTGGATGTTTCTGCTTTTAACATGTTATTTTTATTGAAACTTTGGCTAAAAGACTTCTGCTAAATTTTAATATGCTGTATAACACATGAATGTTTAACAACTAAAGGAATAGTGTTTAGTATGTGAATTTTTGAATATTTAATGCACTGTCTTGAAAGTTTATTATGTGCTGTTGTTTTTCAATATACCTAATTTTTATTTATTTACTTTTTTTTTTCATTTCATTTGTACTGCCTTGAAGGGTAATGAAGTGTTGTATTTCATGCCTAAAATAAAACTTGCATTAGTCAACAAAGTTGTCTTTATACTTCATAATCTTTACATGCACAGAACCAATCACAACAGAAACTCTCGCTAGACATTCATGCCTCCAAATATCTCAGAATAAGTGATTGGTGACCCAGTCTAAGCCTGATGAAAGTAATTAAGAACAAATCCTCCCCTCTGCAAGGTCATACTGATCTCTGGGCTGGTATAAGAGAGTACCTGTGATAATACCTGTTGTTAGTCTTGTGAATTACATACAAATTGTGGGTCTGCATTGCCAGGCTCCACTAAACAGACATCCATTAGACTGCTTTGTTTAAACAAAGGCAATGGGTTCTGGCCTTTTTTTTTATCACAAAGTGCTACCCATAAAAGTGAAGTTCCACTCCAATAGCCAACACTTAGAGAAAATGCATCTCATTTTAGTCAGTGGGTATTCTTCTTCTCTTGTCAGCATTCTTCTTCTGAGGTATGCAACATAATGATTCTTAACGTGGTCTCATCTTTGTCTTAGAACTGCCAGACAGCCTACATATGAGGCATCTTCATTACAAACTGACTTCTACTCTCACGACTGGCCAGTATAGAGATTGTGTCCTGAACCTGATAAAATCTTCTAGGACAGACACATGTTCACCAGTTCTGATACTTCATAATAAGTAGGCTGGAATAGGAAGCTAGAATGGTGCTCCAGTTAGTAACAGACTGTACTTCCCTTGAAGCATTTTTGCACATTGCCTATTCTTTGTTTTAGCCTGCAACATGTATCCTTCATTAGTACGCAAAAAGAACTGAAACAGCAGTCCAAACTGTAATAAATGAAGCACACTGAAGGTGTAATTCGTTAAAACCAAACAAGCAAGTCACGCCTTCAATAAACAATCACCCTATCACAACCAGCGTAGTATACATAATACATGTCTTCTAGGACAGACATGTTCACCAGTTCTGATACTTCATAATATGTAGGCTAGAATAGGAAGCTAGAATGGTGCTCCACTTAGCAACAGACTGTACTTCCCTTGAAGCATTTGTGCACATTGCCTATTCTTTGTTTTAGCCTGCAACATGTATCCTTCATAAGTACATACAGAAAAAAAAAATGAAACAGCAGTCCAAACTGTAATAAATGAAGCACACTGAAGGTGTAATTCGTTAAAACCAAACAAGCAAGTCACGCCTTCAATAAATAATCACCCTATCACAACCAACATAAAATACATAATACATAAGGCTGTTCATAAAAAGATTTTTTTGGAGACTTAAATAAAAAACATTTTTTAAAAAACTACATGTGGATTTAAGGCGTGACTTGCTTGACTATATATTTTCCATTTTGGAATGGATATGTATTCTGAAGAAGTTTTTGATTAGTCAGAAACGAAAGCGTTAAATTTTAAAGGATTTGACACACAAGGACCAGTATTGGAGTTGTGAGAACAGAATTGTTCAGGTTTAATTTGAATTAAAAGTATTGCCATTTGGTTTTAATGAATTACACCTTCAGTGTGCTTCATTTATGTATCCTTCATTGATTTTTTTTTCCGTACGGTGAAACACAAATTGATCCCCTCCAAAAGAATAAAAATTCTGTGGTGTGATGCATCTATGCACCCCTGTATGTAGGGCTTAACCCCTACCCTGTTATCAGATTCATAGAAGCACAACAAATGAGAAAAGTAAACACCTACTACAGTGTGCACCAGTTCTGCAAAATTAAAGTCGATGTGATCTTGGCAAATAGCATCTTAAAATACTCAGTGAAAAGCTATTCCTGAAACTGCACTAAAATATAGAATGGAAATAAAAATAAAAACAAATCTTTACAGTATTCATAAATGGCTTATTAAGTAATATTCAAGTCTGCGTTTATTTATTTTTTTTTTGTGAGACATATCATTATCACATTATGTATGATTGTGTCAGTACTGCACTCAGTTACAACTTCAGTACAATATTCTTAGTCTGGGTTATTTGAGGTTTAGATAACTTGTTCAAATACATTTCCAAGCAATAATCAATGTTTATTCATAGTGTTTCAGCTTCAGCTTTGAAAAATCCTATCATGAAAACTGTTCTGAGATTCCAAATACATGAAATAAAGAATGACAATCCAGTTACTAAGCCACTAGAAAGGGTTAGCTGATAAGTTTTTTTTTGCATGAATTGTATGTAAAGTTTTCCTGAGCTTTGTGATCTACATGAAAAATATATTAATGGGCATCTAAATAAACTGTACCTGATGATTTTTTCATTCTTTTTTTTTGTAGGGATATTGCAAACCTGTTAAGGTACATGGAATATAGAATATAGAAGCTGTTGATAATTTTAAAATGAACAGGGTGGTCTTCTGAAAGATCCTCTCAGTTATTACAGTGTTGTCAGGCATTAATGGATGTTGCATTCATGTGCTAATTTTGAAGAAAATAAATATTTCATGCTGTTAAGTTTATACCAACAGTGTATGGCTGTTTAGGTACATTATGACACTCTCTTTAAAATCTGCTGTAACAGCTGTATATTGAATAATGTCATAGAAACAGAGTTTCCCTTATATACTATTATGTTTCAAGCTTTGAGGAATTCAGGTGACACAGTAGACCCAACAAAAGCTATCCTTCCCAGTTTGGTGCCTCTGCAACATGAATTAATGTTATGCTTAATACATAAAAACTGTAGGTAGGAAGAATACTGCAGACATTTAAGAACTTCAAAACTTCCAGCTGAGGAAGAACCAACCTGAGGCTGTGGATTTTAAAATACAGCTTTACTTCTTCAACATGCAGCAAGCAGAGGAGTGCAGCCAAATCAAGCAGTTTGGTTCCTAAAAAGTAATTTAGCAATCAGGAAAACTTACAAATGTCATCAGTCCATTTCTTTTCCATTGAGTGCTTTTGTTCGTTAGACTATACATAATCAAACTTCATCAGAATGGTTTTATAAAGTACTGCAATTTCTTACATTTATATTGTCTGAGAATGTAACTTTGGAGGGGATGGGTGTGTACTTTGAAAGAATGTGTTGTGTTGACACCTCCTATCTAATCCATCTCAGCATACATTTAATGCTGATATGGCCATTAAGCCATGGCTCTTTGCCAGCATGAAGCCAGATTTGCCATTTTAACTCTTTAATTTACAGTATTGGATTGGGATCTCCAAAAAGGAGATTTACCTGTTCAATGTCATCAAATCTGTAGTCTGTGAGTGTGGGCCAGGACCTGCTATGTTTGGTTAGAGCATTTCTCTCGTCTTTTGATCCTATGGCCTGAAAGTGTTCCCTAATCCTGTCTTCAAGTTTTCTTGTTGTTTTCCCTATGTAAGTGTGTGCAGATACCTATGTACACTACATTAGTAGATTGACAATTACAGTGGCACCGAATTTGGATTTGGTGCTTTGGGGTTTTCAGGACCACTATATCTGTGGCCAGTACCTTTTCACACCAGTTGCAGTGCCCGAATTGGCTCATATCTGGGGGTGTGGAGGGGGTCTGCCCAAAATGCGTGGGGGTTTCAAAGATGTGCTTCAGATTGCATGACCTTTTGTAGCTGAACAAGGGTGCTTTCCCTAGTAAGAGGGACAGTTTGGGGGTGTTTTCAATGATGCTCCAGTGTTTGCTAAGGATTTCCCTGAGTGTGGTTGCATCCTCGGAAATGGGGATTGGGAATCTTGGTGTGCTTTCTGGAGGTTTAAGGGTGCTGGTATGAACCTACTTTGAAGAATGGGGGGGGGTACTTGGTGTCCCTCTTTTGGACCACAAATTGTATTTGGAAATTTATGATGTGGTCCAGATAGTGCCTCTCTTGGAATAACTGTTTTAACAAAGAACATTCTTTGAGAAAGGCCTGGTCATTGCTGGTGAACTTCTTCAAAGGCCAAATGGGACAGTCAGTATATATGGTAGCATGTAGAATTCTCAGGATTTAACTCTTGTCTTATTTTCACAGTAGTATCAGATACAGTTGTGCTTGAACAAATATGAAGAACACAAAGCTGAGGGGAGCTAACATGAGGATAAGTTAGTTAATGTTGAAGATATAAGCAGTCATAACAAAAGAAAATGGTTCAAGGCAGCAGATAGCACCCCTGCACTACCAGGCTATAACTCATTCCATACCTTTCGGCCCCAGAACTTCGACCAAAGCTCCAAAGGCAGTGGTGTTTCCATATTCATAAAGGATGCGCACACCTCCAGACTGGTAGCCCAACATGATGCATCAGAGATACTACAGGTGCAGATAACATTGGGTAAGACAGCTATTCAGGCCGTTGCCTGCTATAGCTCCACAACCATGACCCAAGACTAACACTCCACTTACCTAAGCACCCTGGAGCATATTAGGGTCCAGCCTAACACTCTCATACTGGGTGACTTCAACTACCCCTCCATTAACTGGGAAAACTACTCATGTACCAATACACTTGCCCAACGTTTCCTGGAATTCATTAATTCCAATGCCCTGGACCAGCTCATTCTTACCCCCACTAGAGGTAACAGCATCCTTGACCTGGTCCTTACTAACATGGGTGACCATTGCTCTGTACCAGTAGTCAACTCATCCCTGGTTAGATCTGATCACAAACTAATCACCTTGGAAATCCATGCCCCCCCCCCCCCCCACAAAGGTAACCACCAAGAAAAGCTAACTTTGGGCTCCTAAAAACAGAGGTGGCTAACTTCACAGTACCCATTCAATTAGAGAACAGCTGCATGACCGCTGAATCATACACTAATGCCCTGTACGAACATATACACAAATGCATGGATCTCGTCATATCCAATAGAACCAAGACACTCTCCTCCAAAAAAAGGAAGCCAAACTGGTGGTCCCCTGCCATAAACAAACTGTACAACAGAAAAAGGAAGCTGATGAGAAATAAGGAGAAGTCCCAAGACTGGAAAAACTCCTTTATCAGTCTCAACAAAAAGTTGAGATTCCTCATCAAATCCTCTAAAGCTAGCTATGAAAGCAGAATTGCAGCAGATAGTAAAGACAACCACAAGGCCTTCTATAGTTATGTAAAGAATCTCCACAGAAATACTTAGATTTGCTCGGAGCTGTTGCACAATGGCACCTCCTATACTCAGCCAACAGATATTGCCAATATACTGGCCGACAGATTCAGTGCCAGCTTTGCCCCTCTCTCCACCACCAAAGGACCAATCACAATATCAGTAGATTGTCAGGCACCCAGTAATACTGCTGCACACGTTAAAACAGCACTGTCCAAGGCCAGGAATACAGCTTCTATGGGACCTGACAATCTCCCTGGCTGTGTTCTACATGAACTACAGAGTGAACTGGCACCTCACCTATGCGCCCTGTTCAATCACAGCCTCACCTCATCTTTGACCCTACCAAATGGTGCACTGCTACAGTCATCCCTCTCCACAAAGGAGGAGTAACTACAGACCCTGGGAACTATTGCCCCATTAGCCTGACAAGTCTGATATGCAAAGCTATGGAACGCATCATCATGGACCTAATAAACAAAGATATAGGGAACCTCCAAACTCTGGATCCCACACAGTTTGTTTTTTTGAAGGGTAGATCATGCCTGCTCAACTTGGTCGACTTGTTTAAGTACGTCACCAGAGTTGTGGATGAAGGCAAGGTGGTTCATACAGCCTACCTTGATCTGGCCAAGGCATTTGATACCATTCCCCACTCAGGAATCATAGAAAAACTCACTAAGCTAGCTATCAACCCCTATATCACTAGATGGGTTGCAAATTGTCTCACAGATAGAACCCATAGCATGAAGGTAGCTAACTCCAAGTCAGACTGTTGACCAGTCATGAGTGGAGTCCCACAGAGTTCGGTCCTGGGTCCTCTCCAGTCTGGTATCTACTTTTCTGAACACAAAGGGACTCTGGCTGACAAAGTTCACAGATGATTGTAAGTAGGGAGCCATAATTAACTCCCTACGTGATGCTGACATCTTACAGAAAAGCCTCACTGAGACCAATGAATGATGTCAGAACCATGGCCTTAAGCTCAATGCCAAAAAATGTGTCATCATCCCCTTTGGGAAAAACCCAGTTCCCATGAATTACCACATCAATAGTAATCCATTGAACACAGAAGGCTTCATAAGAGATCTAGGAACACAGGTTGACAGCAACCTCTCTTTTGACCACCACATTGCCACTGTGGTCAGAAAGTCCTTCTATGTGGCACATCTTATTACTATGGGTTTTGCATCCAGGAAGAAAGAGGTCATTGTCTCCCTCTACTCTTCCCTCATTGGCTAATCATCGAGTACAATGCCCCATTTGGTATATACCTCACGAGACACCTACAACAACTGGAGAGGCCACAAAAATACCTGACAAAGAGGATCTTAGGCCTTAAACACTTGTCCTATATGGACAGACTCAAAAAAATTCAACTATTCTCTGTTTCATATCGTCTACTTAGAAGCGATCTCTGCTTGACTTACAAAGCCATTTCTGTACTACATCTAAAGAAATCCCAATCCCGCTACACTACATGCTCCAGAGACCTCAAACTCATTACCACAAACAACAGAACAAGCTGGAGGGACAGGTTCATAAACCACAGACTGCCCATGCTATGGAATAGACTTCCCATACATGTCAAGCGGAGAGCCTCACTGGCCCTCTTCAAGAGAAATCTTGATGAGTGGATGGGAAATAGAAAATTCATTCCAGGGATCACTCCAATGGCTCTACTTGATAGAGGCACTGGGAACTAAGGTCAGGTGGCACGATGCCAGGGTAATACCATGGGCTAAGCTTGTAAAGGCTCCACGGCCATTAGCCAAGTACACACCTATGAACCTATGAACCTATGTGCATTAAACAACATTTATCATGATTTTGAAAGATCCCAGCAATAAATTTAAGGACTATGTTATTGGTCTTCAGAAATAACTTTGATATATACACATATAAACACACACACATAAACACACACACACACACACACACACACACACACACACACACACACACACACACACACACACACACACACACACAAACACACACATGCACACACGCACACACACACACACACACACACACACACACACACACACACACACACACACACACACACACACTCACACACACACACACACACACACCTATTACAAAATTGAAGTTACGGAACTTCGAATATCATATGGTCGAAACCATATGATTGAAGTTCCATAACTTCGAAATTAAAAAAAATAAAATGTACCCTGATGGGTTAAAGCAGGGGGGCAAGCCCGCCTGCACCCCACACATGGGGGGGGCTGCACCCTCCACACCACTCGCTACATAAATATACCAACTCCGAGATCGCACTTTAATGAAATACAGTGTGGAAAGGGAAGATTTCCCTTTCCTACACTGTAGCGCCATCTCAAAGTTGATATGTTTAAGTAGTGGGGGTGTGGAGGTGCAATGGGGCTTGCCCCCCTGCTTACATCCTTTACTATTTTTTTTTTTTTTAGTGTTTATTTGGGGCAGTTCAATTTTTTTCAATTGTTCAATCATTAAAGGTCGGCAATTAGTGATTTGAACAATTGAAAATTCGATGTTCCAATAGGAACCCATAATTTATATACATATATATATATATATATATATATATATATATATATATATATATATATATATATATATATATATATATATATATATATATATTTATTTATACACACACACACATGCACACACACGTGTATATGTATATATATATATATATATATATATATATATATATATATATATATATATATAGCTGTGTGTGTGTGTGTGTGTGTGTGTGTGTGTGTGTGTGTGTGTATGTGTGTGTGTGTATTCATATGCGGTTACCATTTGAAAGAGGAAACAGTCATACAAGCAAATGCTTTTTCCTAGTATAAAAAGAGATGAACACTCACATGAGTGAATATTCAGTCAAATGGAGTTTTTGCCAACAGTCTTTTGTATGGGATTATGGTGCAGTAAGGGAATTTGTTATTTCATGGTTTTGCAATCTTGCTGTTATTATAATTAAATAGCAAGGGGTTTAAGAGCTTTTTTTTAAATTTTTGCTCTAAAGTGATCACTTTGAATGTTCACTGTTGTAAATCATTGATATTTGATCAAACATTTATGTGTGTGTATGTGTGAGTGTGTGTGTGTGTGTGTGTGTGTGTGTGTGTGTGTGTGTGTGTGTATGTGTGTGCATGCTCAAGATATACAAATACTTGCATAGAATACACAATTAATCATGATAAATTACTTACAGGAGATATATGAGACTTAGACATACTCAGATATGATAATGGCAAACAAGCTTAATCAGCAATAGGCTGCAAGCCTGATATCAAAGTCTGTTATAGCCCACGGATTTATGCAAATCAAACTGTCTTTACTCAGAGAGATCTCAATGGTGCTGTAAAGAAATGCACTAAATAATAAGTGTCAACAACAGATATCATTGACAAATGCTTGGAAATTTGTGTTTTAAGAGACTGTTAAAAGAAAAGAAAAGGAAAGAAAAAGGAAATAAACAAAGGCTTGTATTGAACAAAAGCCATAGTCTAATGATGAGGTGAGATTATGAAATGTTATTTTAAATCTAAATGTATAAGGTAAATTAAGAAAGCCTATCACCACCAGTGTTTTATCACAGCAATGAAATGAGATTCAGAGACATGATAAATCACCACTGAGCAACTTCTCTTTGGTGACTCATTATCATATCTCTGAATTGTACACTGTGCAGTTATAGGTACTGGTGCTAGTGTTCCTCCTACCAATCCATGCAAGACAGTTCATAGGTACCTACAAACATGCCCATATGTGTACACACACACACACACACACACACACACACACACACACACACACACACACACACACACACACATGCACACACACCAATAGATGATATTACAGTGCCTACCTCCCAAAGTACTGCTTCTCAAGTTAGCTGGCACAAACAGGCATGCACACAGACACACACACACACACACACACACACACACACACACACACACACACACACACACACACACACACACACACACACACACACACACACACACACACACACACACACACACACACACACACACACACACACACACACACACACCAATGGATTCAGTGCTTACCTCCCATAGTGTTGTCAAAACTGCTTCTCAAGTGAGCTGGCACAAACAGGCATACACACAGACATGCACACACACACACACACACACACACACACACACACACACACACACACACACACACACACACACACACACCAATAGCTTTACAGTACTTACCTCCCATGGTGCTAACAGAACTGCTCCTGCCATAACAATTAATAGGTTTATGTTGTCAAAAGATGTATGTTTTTGTCACATTTTCACTCAGTAACTATATTGGCTCCCAAGAACAGTGAAGCCTTCTTATCACTCTGGTGCTACGCCAGTCTTTGAGACAGAAACCAGGATTGCCTTGAGCAAACCTGACTAATATGGGTTTGTGTATTCTGATCTCGGTTTTGAATCCAACTCCTAGTCTGAGCAAAGATTACAGTCTGTCTTCTAACAATAAATATATCATACAGTACAGCAGAAACATGAAGCAAGATGCTGTTCTGCATGTATGGAAACATCATACTGCAGTGTCAGCAATAAAATGTGACATTCAAGGCAAAACAGGATGTCAGAGAAATGAGTGTGCACTGAATGTTTAGGAAAACATATCTGTAAAGATCAATTTGTTGTAACCCACTTTATGGTATCTAAGTGCTGGGTAGCATATTGATAACATTCACAATTATTTTATTTATTTGTTTATTTATTTACTGAGAAAAACATGCACTCTAAAATTAAAATGTTTTGCAGTGTTTAACAAATGGACTCTATTTATTTAAATTCTCTACAGTCTCCCAGGTCCGTCTGTAGTGAAAGTTGCTCTCCAGGATTTAGAAAGGCTACACAAATAGGGAAGCCTGTATGCTGCTATGCTTGTATTCCCTGTGCTCAAGGAGAAATTGCTAATGAGAGTGGTAAGTGAATGAATCACAATTTAAGATAACATTTAGAATATAAAGAAGAATACCAAAATGAAAGTTATACATTTTTTATCATAAATTGATGAACAATCATTATATTTTAAATTTTTATTATTGTTGATGATTCTATTTTGCCTTCCTCAGCTATCCTGTATCATAGCTTTCACAGCTTGCCACCTGTGCCCTGCACAGTGTCTAGCACTCCTTTATGTAAGACACAACATCTCCTATGTCTTTTTGTCAGTAGCTCCACAACACAAAACAAATTCCAACCCCACCTGAACAGTTTCTGAAATTTTAATAACAGAACATGTTTAAAAGTAGCAATGATAATGACAGAACTTAATCTGATTCTATTACACAGGTACATGATATGATAATCAATACACACACACACACACACACACATATATATATATATATATATATATATATATATATATATATATATATATATATATATATATATATATATATATATATAGATATAGATATAGATATATATATATATATATATATATATATATATATATATATATATATATATATAATGTCAAAAAGAAGTAATGGTCATAAGACGTCAGCTGCAATTTCAAACCAAAGATATTTTTTATCAGAGTAAAACAATGGTTATAACTAGGGAACAGCTTCAGCTGGAAACCAGAAGAGCATGTTTATAAATTTTTTACCATTACCTAATAAATAGACACTCAAGCTTTAATTGCTCAAATCTTATAATTATTCATAAGTTCTGATAGATGTTTCTGGAACTAGATTTTTTTCAGTTGTTTTTGGTATAATCAAAGGATGGACAGTTTTCATTTATCAAATAAGAAATTAATAAAGAAAAAAAGACAGAAATGTCAGGTTTTCTGGTAAAATTCCTAATAAATATTGCAATATGTATACATTTTTTTCTTATAACCAAAGTGTATAATAAATACTACAAGAGAATAAATTATTTCAAATGTATGTTCCAGCTTTGATTTACATGTTAAAAGTGTATATATCTTATATAGATTATAAGCCTGTGACTGAAAGAAGATGCATGTTATTTTGTCAAACCTTTGGATACATGACGTAATCAAAACTGGAATACAAAATGCTCCAATAACAGTATGTTATCTGAAAAATGACATACTAATAATCATTATGTGTGACATTTAAAGAAGTAGAATGCACTTTTAAGCACTGGAAGTCATTTAAGTAAAAATGTAGGCAGAATACCGGCTTTGCTTTGAAGTGAATAGTGCAAGAATATATGTTTCTTCTTTGCTTGCACTTCAATTAAATATAGTATACCAAGTCTTTTTTTAATTATACAGCTAAAAAAGAAAAAAAAAAGTACTTTATTTGATTTTGACAATAGTTCGCATAGAGTTTAATCTTGGAGTATCTTACAAAATAAGTCATGTCAGGGTATGTTTTTCCAAGCATTTCAGTTGATAGTTAAATAAACATATTTGTTACTAATATCATCTAATATACTTTCTAAATTACAAAAGGAATAAAAAATGCAAATTCAACTAAAATGAAGATGAGATTTTTCCTTACATAACACTGCTTTTTAGTTATGCCACATTTATTTGTTCGTATCAAGCAGGCCTCAGAACTGACCCTAGGGTTTTAAACATTCCACCACAGGTTTCACATCAAGTAGAATTAGTGAGTACAACAGGATGTTATCTCAGTTAGAAACCAGAACTAGTTCATGCCCAATGAAAGTATTATCTTTAATATTAAAACTTACTAATAGTGTCAGAACCATGACTAAGATGGGGTGAAAGAGGCCCCAGCCCTGGACATAAACTATTAGGTAATGTAGCAAAAAATTAATATAATAAGCCATAGGTGATACTAAATTCTTCCTTAATAAATGCTGATACTGCATTTGCAAGATCAATACATTAGTAAATGTCACAAACAGCTTAACATATTTATACCGCAGAGCTCACTATAGTTATTTTTTTTTTCCTGCGGAAGTGATGACCTGACTGTGACTCTGATGCCAGTGTGAGCTTAAATCAAAACATATCAGATGATCTTAGCCTTCTCCTGCTTCATAACTGCAAGATGTAAAAAATAGGCTTTGTGAGGAAAACTGAAAGCTTAAAAAGTGTTCTATCACTAGAGGGTTCAAACATAACTGATTCTACAAGTTTAAACAAGATAAAAAAAATAATCCTTTCATGGCTCAAATGGATGTAGTTGCAGGTTTGTTATAAGTCTTGCCAGTGGTCTACTAGACTTGTACGATTCTTCTACACTTAATCTACAGGTCAGACTGATAAGTTGATTAACAAAAGAAATAGATTTATGGCTTTTTATAATTCATACATTTTATAATCAGCTGAATTAATAACAGAATTAATAACTGGTACACATATATATTAGTATATGGTAATTCCTGCTGTTGTAAAAGACATTAGAAATATCCCTTTAATCTTATGAAGCATTTTGTGAGGGAAACTTGGGAACATTGCTAAAACTTTAATATTCAGTGATGTTTTGCCATCACCTAGATTCCTGGACTATGAACTGTAATGAATACTGGACAACTAATACTTAGTTATTTAATAACTAGGTGCATAATTATTCTTTAGAACGTGACTGGATTATGTGATAAATTTATTGGATGATATGATTGTAATGAAAGGAGATACTGCCAGCATAGGTAGCTGGAGTTTTGTAAATCATTATATGTCATTTGTGAATACCATATTAATTTATATAAGATGCTTGTGTTACAAATGTTTGTCATGTGTATATCAAGCTGCTCTATACAGATGTTTGTGTTGAAAAGGTATGTGTAAAGTGCTGTGTTTAATATGTATCCTTAGTGCGCCCTACTGGAAAAGAACAGAAATGTACATACACTATTGTAACTATTTAAATGTATATGTTAACAAATGAAACTGGAGGGTTAACTTCAGTCCAGAAAACTTAAAAAAATTCTTGAAATTAAATTACTTTATAAGGTAGGTCATAAAGTTACAGGTTTCTATGCAGCTAGATACACAACACCTTTACTAGGAAGCTTTCTGCACTGTCTTTGGAGTGAACTAATTGCTACTTTGAAAACATGGAGAATGCAATTATGTTATCACTTCCAGCATCTGCCAAAGATCTGAGCAAAACCACTTATATGTGTATTTTTACAGGTAGATGCTAAATGCTGCCATCTCCTAGCAATGAGGATTTTGTCCTGGGAACTAGAAGTCAGATGACCAGAAATTATGTCATTCTGCAAGCTAGCCCAGCAGTAATGTTTGAGATATTATTTTGAGAAGTCTCTTAGTGAGACAGAGCATTCTGAATTCTGTCTTGGACCTGACAACAACTAGAAGATCCATTCACCACATCTGCCTTGCTCTAATTGTACCTTACTAGGGAATAGTATAATTCTCTTAGATATAGTTAAGAATATAGAAACACTTAGGGCAGGATTCACAAAGGCTTACACGGAGTTTAAGAGTAGTGTAAGCCTCCCGATCCAGGAACAGCCCAAACCTCCGTGTAAGAGACTAGCTAAAACGTCTCTTACACGGACTGGGCGTGGAAATGCTCAATACCTCATTTGCAGCTCAAAGATATGCAAATGAGGTATTTGAGCGATCCAGGAAGCCCAAACCAGTCCGTGTAATGGATGTTTTAGCTGCAGAAATGTACTCAGCTGACAACTGAGTACATTTCTGCAAAATTTACAACGGAGCTATGTCAGCTCCAAATAAAGGTTGCATATGTGTCATCTAGCATGCCAATGGCCAAATATGTGGCCATTGGCATTAAAAAGTGATGCAAATTTATTTAAAATAACATTTTTTTTCGGGATTTTGATGTTTAACTGCAGCGCACACCCGTGCAAACGGGGTGCGCTGCCTAAAAGTGAAAACCGAAGCTTATAAGCTCACAATTGTGGGTTTTATGTATTACATGGAATGACAATGCAGGGACCAGCAGACCAAAAACAATATGGCCACCGTGTAGTGGTTGCCAAGGGGGGAAGCTCAGTGTAAGAGATGTAACTAAACATTACTAGGCAATCCTATGTAAATGAGGGTTACAATACTGAATCACACTGCCACATAGCTAATGAGCACTTTTCGAGTAGTGTAAGAGTTACAGAAGGGGTAGGAATAGAGTAAGAGGTAGGTGACATAACGGGGGGGGATGATAGAAATAAATGTATCACATTGGAGAGCAGTGTAACGTGACAGATAACAGACAGACATCAGGGAGAGAGGTGTGTCCCAACTGAACACTAAGAATGTCAAGAAATAGAGGGTGTACACTATACCTACACTCAAACTTTCTTGATATACGTGCCAGCGCGCATGTGCACGCGTGTAAGGCAGGCTCACCATGTGGGAGCGTGTCGCAAATCGTTTAAAACGGTTTGCGTGGGCGTGCACGTGTGTAAGGCAATGTAAACATCAGGAAGCCTGTTGCCTGATGTATAAGGCTGTGTGCGCGCGTTTTACCATGAATCAGCCAAGTCCAAACCGTGTAAGTATGTGTGCGCGCGTTTAAGTCACTGTGAGCGTGCTTATGCTGGTGTGCACATTGCTCCCCCTGAGGAAACAGAGAGGAAAAAGGAAACAACCAGATTACAAGGAAGCTGTCAGAGAATACTGCTGGAGTTAATTGGTGATAACAATTTGAAGCAGGCAATTACACAGGCAGACTAGAAGCCCAACCCAGCACTTAAAACACTGCAAACAGTAGTGCAGGGTGTTTCTCTCAAGAGATACTGCAAGAAAGGAGTAAGCTATCAGAATTGAAAACTGAAAAAGCTGAACTCAGAGCAGAAATGCTAGGGACTGCCATAGCTGTTATAATCAGGCATAGGCGAATTGCTGAGGGTGGTGACAATGCAGATGCTGACAGACAACCCAGAGTGAGGAGAAGGAGAAGAGTATACAGGCCCAGGGTCACCTACTATGGGTTACATGAGCTGGAGATAGTAGAGCACTACAGAGTGGACAGAGACCTTCTGCAGCAAATTGTTGAGCTGTGCAGGCCACGTCTCACACACAGAACCAACAGAGGGGAACCCATCCCAGTGGAAACCAAGGTATGTGTTGGCCTAAGAATACTAGCAACAGGTACCTTCCAGAGACCAACTGGTGATATGATGGGGATATCACAGGCATCAGCCTCCAGGGTACTGCACCAGTTCCTGGATGCCATGTCAGCACATGTCAGTGATCATGTATATTTCCCTAATGCCCGTGAGGTTGTGGCCAGCAATATGCGTCTCTTCCAGCAAATAGTGGGATACCCTGAGGTACTGGGTGCAATAGACTGCACGCACATACGCATCAAAGCACCAGCCGGTGAGCGGGGTAGAGCCTATATTAACCGCAAGGGATTCCCCTCCATCAACTGCCAGGACGTGTGTGATGCCCAGGGCATAATAATGAATGTGTGTGCTGGCTGCCCTGGGAGCTACCACGATTCCCACATCTGGCATCTGACGCAGCTGTACCAATCATTTGCCAGTGGGGACTTCCCACATGGACACCTAGTGGGGGATGCAGGTTATGCACTTGAGCCGTGGCTGATGACACCCATCAGAAATGCGCACACACCTGAACAGGAACGCCATAATGACGCACACGCACAAACACGTAATGTCATAGAGCGTGTGTTTGGGCTGCTCAAGTCACGGTTCCGGTGTCTGGACACATCTGGTGGAGCCTTGCAGTACACACCAACTACATGTACCCAAATGATCATGATATGTGCTATGCTACATAATATGATCCTGCGGAAACAGCTGCAGCAGGACCAGCATAGGGCTGGGCCAAACATACCCCCACCATTGCCAAGGCCACCACAGGCAGAGGGTGACTCGGAGGAGGAACAACCTGACCTTGCCCCAGTAGGCAGAAGGAGGCGTGCCCAGTATGCCCTGGCCTTGGCAAAGAGGCAACGCATAGCACATACACTGACTCAGTAGGAACACTGGGACTGATACCCCCTCCGACTCACTCATATAGTAACAGGGATGCCTAACATGACACAACCTGCTTCCAAACATGTACAGGGAGTGTAGTATGTGCATCCGACAGAGGCAGCCCTGCAGCATCACCTGAGGCATGAACGCCATGTGTTAAGTAATGTAACACCATGTACCATATGCACACCTGAGGACCCTGACTAACATCCACCCTCACCAATCATGAACCACAAAAACACAAACCCACCTTCATAGGTACCACAAGGAATAGGAGCCTAGATGTAATGCTACCCAATGCCAGAAGTATAAACAGCAAGATGCGTGCAGTGTAAACACACAGTATAGAGAATGTAGATATCAGTGCTGTAATAGAAAACTGGGTCAAAGCCCACATCAGCACCCTAACACTACCAGGTCACACCTCATACAGTGATGTACAGCTGCAAAACATGGAACAAGCTACAAAACGAGGGTGACTAGGAATAAATGTCATGGATAACCACACCCCCATGTTGGTACCACAACAAGAAGCAGCATGGATTAGCCATGGTCAAATACCAATGGCTAAAACTGCCTACCACTATATAGCTTGCTGCAGACCACTGTCCTAATAGCAGGAACTGCACCAGGCCTATGTTGGAATACATGAAGATATCAAGCCCCCCCAAACCACATTATATTGCTTGACTGAAAATACCTACACATACACCATAGTTTCATAGTTTCATAGTTTACTACTAGGCTATCTGCCCTAGTGCATTTATAAGCCTAGCCATAGTGATGTGGCTATTGCCACCTCTTATAGTGGTAATAAGTGTACAGAATAGATTCCGAATATTGTGCCTCTGACTTAGTAGTGACACATTATGACCCCTTTACTTAATCGAATTAATTGACTGTGCCTTTGTCTAGTAGTGACACAGAGAGGACCCCTGGGGTAAACCTACAATCTCACATCCACTTGTCCAGATTTCTCTTGAAGAGAGTCAGTGAGGGACTCTGTCTAATATGAACTGGGATTCTGTGCTAGAGTGTGAGAAGCCTCTGAGTTATGAATCTGTCCCTCCAGCATGTCCTACACATGTATGTGCTGAGGTTCAAATCTTTAGCGCTCATGGTTCTGGTGGATTTGGATTGTTTTCAGTGGAGCATGTCCATCAAATCCTGATTGGACATGGTCTTGTATATCAGGCATAGGTCACCTGTAAGTAGGCGGTATGCTACTGAATAGAGCTGGATTTTCTTTAGTCTGGAAGCATATGACATGTGTTGTAGACCCTTGATCTTCTTGGTAAGGTACTTTTGGGGTCTCTCCAGCTGTTGCAAGTGCTGGGTGAGGTACATACCAAATGGGGCTTTGTATTCAATCATGGGCCTGATAAGGGAGAAGTATAGGGGTACAATGACCTCCTTTGATCTGGATGGAAAACCCTTCACGATAAGGTGGGCAAGATAGAAAGTCTTTCTAACCACTTAGGCAACATGGGTGTCAAACGAGAGGTCACTATCTACATGGGTCCTCAGGTGTCTGATTTTTTTTTCTGTGCTCAGTGGGTTGCTGTCTATGTGTTAATTTGTGGGTACTTTGTTCCTCCCAAAGGGGATGACTACACATCAGTTGCATTCAGTTTCAGGCCATGGTTCCGGCACCAGCTATCTGTTTTTGTGAGGGCATTCTGTAGGATGTGTGTGCCGGCTGATGTATTCACTATGGTGCCTAGGTTGCAGTCATCTGCAAACTGTGTCAGCCACAACCCTCCTATGTTTGCTTTCACATCTGAAAAGTAAATGCCAAATAAGAGGGGTCCCAGGACAGATCCCTGTGGGACAACACTTGTGACTGGCTTTGAATCTGACAAGGCACCTGCAATGTTGACATTATGGGTTCTGTTTTTTAGCCATTTTGCAATCTATCCTGTGACATATGGATTTATATTTCAGCTGTTGAGCTTGTCTATGATGCCTGAGTAGGGTATTGTGTCAAAGGCCTTAGCCAAGTGCAGGTAGGCTGTGTGGACCGCTTAGCCCTCATCAATGGCCCTACTGACAGTTTCAAAATAGTCAACTAGGTTCAAAAGGCAGGATCTGCCCTTTACAAAGCTGAACTGGGTGGGATCAAGAGTCTGTAGGTCACCAATGTCTCTGTTTAAGAGCTCCATAATGACTCTTTCCATAGCTTTGCAGACAAGGCTGGTTAAGCTTGTGTGGTGGTAGTTCCCAGGGTCTGTGGAGGCATGTCCTTTGTGGAGTGGGACCACTGTTGCTGTACGCCAGTGTTCAGGTACATATCCTGTAGCAAGGCTAAGGTTAAATATCATTTTTATATACCGGTTTAGCTCCTCTTGAGTTCACGTAGCATGCAACTGGGGATACCATCAGGTCCCATTGATGCTGTGTTTTTGTCTTTGCTGAGTGCGGCTCTCACATGGACATCTGAGATGACAGTGAGGTTACATTCAGCTGTGATAACTATCTTCTTTTGGGGGTGAGGGAGGGAGAAAATTGCACTGAACCTGTCTGCCAGAATGTTGCCAATATCTGTCGGGTCACTAAAATTTATGTTGTTGTGTACCAACTCTGAGCATATCTGAGGGTTCCCACCCAGGTTTCTGACATAACTGAAGAAGGCATTGTGGTTATCTTTATTGTCTTTGGTGATTTTTGTCTCAAAGTTGACCTTGGATGTCTTTATGAGAGAATGTAGCTTTTTACTAGTGCTGATCACAGCTGCCTTCCCTTTAGGAGATGTAGCTCTGTCTTGCATTAGTATCCTTCATTTGTTATACAGTTTGTTTATGGCTGGGGTCCACCAGACAGGCCACTTTCCCTTGGTGGAGAGGGTCTTGGTTTTATTTGTGATTGCATGGTCCATGCTTTCTTGGAGATGTCCATAGAAAGCGTTTGTGAAGGAGTCACCATTGTGTGTTGTGGTTTCCACTGGCCCAGTGGGCTTAAAGGATAACATCTCAGTCTGAAGAAGTGTGAAGTCAGCTTTTGAGAAGTTTGTCACTATACTGTTTGTATTATACTAGCACCGACACATTTGTAGAAAATTTCCCAGAATTCATCAAACAAAATGGACATGCAAAATGTAACACTTCCACAAGGGGGGTAAGCATACGGGATGTGATAATCAGAAATATGTGTACTGGAAGTCAAGATGAGAAGTGTATCCCTCACTGGTAAGACCAGACCATAGAGTAATCACACTGTAGTTACACATCCCGACCCCAGTCCCTGGCCAGAATACCACAGTGAAACACATGTATAAAGCATAGTTTGCACCCCTACAAACCAATGTGGAATCCATGAAAGGCCCTGTGCAAGTCCAGAATATGGGACACACTGCAGAACATGTTATACAGGCATTCCATGAACACAGCCAAGAGTGCTTGGAGTCTGCAATCACAAATAACAACAAGACACAATGCCATACACCCAGGCACCTGGCATACTGGACTCCAGCAATTACTAAACCATTGAAGAGAATGAGGAAGCTACCACATGACAGATCAAACATAAAAAGTGAAGTAATCAGTGATCACTAGTATGGCAATAAAATGTGTCCACACATACAATCCACTAAGGCCAGGCAAAACAAGTAGAATCTGTGAATCCAGAGGCAATGTGACACCTGTCCCAAGTACACACACAACAAAAACTCACCCCAATAAATGCAAATATATGTGATAGACGCAACCAGGTAGTCAAACCGGAGCCTGAGCACCCCCAAATCAGTACTGTCAAAACTAGTCAGGAGGACAAGGTAACCACATACACCACAAACCCAGTCCCACATAGACCTGCAATGACTGTAAACCAAACACATAAACACAAAAACATTCCCAGAGGCCCTAATTACAAACACACAATACCAACACAAGCCTCCAAAGCAGACACCCAATAAAACAACCTCCAGACATAGCACATGTAACACATAGTACACAAAGCTGGTGTGCCAAACAGTCACAGGACAGAAGGAGAAACAACATGCCTGATACAGTTGTAATAGGTGACTCCATAGTGAGACATGCTGCTGTTCCAGGGATGGCTTGCACCTGTTACCCATGGGCGTCTGGATATTGCCTAAGGCTGTTGCAACCTACAGAGATCCTTTTGTAGGCAAGGCCGAAAAGACTAACCCACCATCATAGAAAACAAAACTGGAAAGAAACAGAAGGGTAATGCTGATCAATGCCAGACGTGTAAACCTCAATATGCATGCTCCTGAGGCCCTCCCCAGTATGGAGAACATCGATGTCTGTCCAGTGATAGAAACCTGCCGCAAGCCTCGTGACAGCACACCAGCACTACCAGGTAATACCACATATCATGTGTTATGGCCAAAAAACCTGGAACAAAACATAAAAGGAGGGTGAGTATCCATATTCAGCACAGACACCTATACGTCCAGTTAACTGACAATGCTTACGTCATTGCAGTCCACCCATGTGCAACTAACCGTAGGCAAGACTGCTGTACAGTCTGTAGCATGCTACAGACCACACTCTCACACACAGGAACCCCACCCCGCTGTCCTGAAGACAGTGGACAGTATGAATGTACCACCAAATACAAAACAAGGTGCACACAAATTACCACATAGGTGGTAAACCATTATGTATGGAAGGAGTAATCAGGGACCTAGTGACACAAGTGGACAGTAACCTGTTATGTGACAGTCACATTGCCAATCTGGCTATGAAGACTGTCTATATTGGACACTGTATCATGAAAGGAGTCACATCTACATCAACAAAGGTCATTGTGCCCCTATACTGTTCCCTTATCAGACCCATAATGTAGTACAATGCCTCATTTGGGATGTACATTACCTGGCAGCTGCAGCAGTTAGAAAAACCTCAAAGGTACCTCACCAAGAGTTAGAAAGGGTCTCAGATATATGTCATATGCTGCCTGGCTGTAGACACCACAGCTGAATGCAGTCACATACAGCCTACACAGAGGCATTGTATGTCTGTTGTACAAGTCCATGTCCAACACAGAAGTAATGGACATGCTCCACCCCAGAAAACTCAAAGCCATCAGAGCTGTGTGAGTCAGAGATGTCAACCTCAACACATAATGAAATAGGATGTGCTGGAGGGACAGATACCTAACCCTGAGGCTCTCCACACCCTGGAACAGAATACCACTACATGTTAGGCAGAGCCCCTCACTGACACTCTTCAACAGGAAGTTGGCAAAATGGATGGATAATTGTAGATGTACACTGGGGTCTTTACCGTGTCATGTCCAGACAGAGGCACAGCTAAGTAAATCATAAATGGCCATAATATTCACATAGCAAGGGTGGCAAAAGCCACACACACTGTGGCTAGGCTTACAAATGCCCTAGGGTGGATAGCCTAGTATGAACCTATGAACCTATTATGATACAAATTGTACAGGACACTAAGGATAATCCCAAGGCTGCTGCAACTGATGGTAGGAAGCGTGTTGTGAATTCCCAGATATGCTCTGGATCACACAAATATTACAAACAACATACCAAACACACACACGTATTGCCAACATACATCCTGACAGGTGCAGTGCAACCCCCCCCCCCATAATGCAAAATATCTTTCCCAGCAGACTGCTGCCTCCCTGACATTAATGTCAGCCTTACCACAGGATATGTACCCAAAGAGCAGTGTATAACAACAGTGGTCGTTCTCAAGAAAGGTGTCGCCTGAATGGATACTAAAAACAACCACCACAGAATCCTGAGAAGCTTGGTCTGCACAGCTATGGAAAGGATCAGCATGTACCGCAGACATAAAGATATTGGGGATCTATTGACACCCGACCCTACCCAGTGTGGGTTTATAAAGTGCAGACCCTGCCCCTAAACATGTGTGACTCAGTTGAAACAGTAATTGAGGTCACTGATGAGGGCAATGTGGTCCACACAGCGTAGCTGGACCTTGCAAAGCCTTCCATACAATACCCTACGTGTTCAATGTAGATATGCTCACCAGCTTATATATACACCCCTATGTCACTAGAGGGGTTTCAAACCAGACCAACGACAGAACTGACATGGTCAGACATGCTGCAGCCATGTCAGACTACAAACCACATATAACAGGTATCCCACAAAGCTTGGTCCTGGGACCTTCCCCATCTGGTATATATGCCCCATAGGTACAGGCCAACATGTAAGGACTGTGCCTGAACATGTTTGCAGAGGACTACAAACTGCCCAACATATCTGACACTTCAGCTGACACAAGCATCCCACAAAAGGGCCACATAGAAACAGACAACTGGTGCCATAGCCATGTCAGCAAGTTAAATGGAGAAAACTGTATAGTCAACCTCTGTGGATATACAGTAAGTGACCACCAATTACCACATAGGTGTTAACCCATTACATACTTAACATGTAATGACAGACCTGGGTACACAAGGTGATAGATATCCTGCATTGGACAAACATGTGGCTGTAGTGTTAACAGAAACAATCCATATACCAACCTAATCATGAAGGGTATGACATCTAGATAAGGGGAGGTCATTGTGGTTCTGCAGTTATCCTTCATCAGCGTTACAATTGACTACAACAGCCCCTGTGGGGTGTACCTCAGCAGACACCTCCATCAACTGTAAAGTCCACAACAGTACCTCACCAGGAGTATCAAAGAGCTTGAACAGATGTAATGTGTTGCCTGATTAAACAGAGTGCAACTCCACACACTGCCATGCTGGCCACCCAGACGCAAGCTGTGCCTGATGTAGAAAGCCATGTCCAAGCTGGAATCAATGAACATGCTGCACCTTGTACAATCTGAATGGCAGTGAGCTATGCACATGAGGGACCTGAACCCCAGCACTGACACACATAGGACAAGCTGTACTTCATTATCCATAACACAGAAGCCACCCCCACGCATGAGTAAACTACCAGTACAGGTTATCCATAGAGTCACTCGTTGATTCTCCTCAACAGGAATCTTAATGAGTAGATGAGAGATGGTAGGTTTACCCTGGGTGTCACTGTTATGTCACGGGTAGACAGAGGCACAGTATACTAAACATGACATATGTCATGGCAAACTACACTTACAATGTGTTGAAGGACAAACACACTCTCTGACTAGCATTAGAAATGGCCTAGGGCACATCGGTAGTGTTTGCCAATGTACACCTATGTTGTGGAATACACTACTGATGTTGGACGAGGCTGTTGTAAGTAGTTAATATCTGAACATAATGCAACATGGTCAGATGTGCACAACTGGACCCTAACCAGGCTGTTGTGCTCACTATGGAAATGTAAAGCAGTGATAGGACTAAAGCCCAGGATACTGTCCACCACAGTGAAAGTACTGAACCACTACACTATACAGTACTACAGTGTTAGGTCAGTATGAACGGATGTTGACAATTGTATTCAAAGTATCCCATGCAAACCCTGCAGGCACAGTATAATCCCTGTTGTGTTCACACAAAAAGCATTTGGACAGTAACTACACAACATGACACAGAACACACAACCATAAACAGGAGATATTTGTTGAAGTTCACACTCATCCACAAATGTGATGGGCTGCAGAGTTCAACATATGGAAAGCTCACACTGGGCATGCTCACACACTTTGATAAATGAGACATCTTTCACACAACATGCCATGGGAAGGCTGAACTGGGCATGCTCACACACTTAGTCCAAATATCAGTTTAGCATTTTGCCACATATATCTGGTATATGTACGTGTTATTCCAGTAACCAACAACATTATAGCAATCTGACCAGTGCTCACACTTAAATGACTACAGAGACATACATGATATAGTGGATTTCCCCCATATGCAAACATCTTCCACAGATACACAAGTTGTTCATACAAACAGGAAATGTTATGGCAATAAAGACCTGCAAACACTGCTATCAGCACCAAATAATGTGCATCTGACAGTTAAACTTATGGGTGTAGAGGTCAACACTAGGCTGTTTGCCCTAGGGAATGACAGCTTTTCCAGAGTGTGTGTGTGGGGGTGATTGTGGTTGGTCTGTGTGCAAGTCTGTGTGAGGGAAATGTTCCTTTTAGCAACTGAGAATACACACCACAGGATGCTCATTCCCCTTTCTAAACACTGATGATGTCAGCACCCTATAAGTATATCAGGAGAAAGAAAATCTTCCAGTAATCTGAATAGCGCTTTCTGCTAATGCGTCCGTCTCTAGTGTCATAACATAGTTAGGTAGGGGTTTGAAACTAGCAAGTAGCAGGTGTGTGTGAAGGGGGATTAGTGTGTGTGTAAGTGTGTATGAAAGAAACATCCATCTTGGCAACTGTGAAAACACACCACAGGATGCCCATTCCCCTTTCTAAACACTGATGATGTCAGCACCCTATAAGTATATCAGGAGAAAGAAAATCTCACAGTAATCCAAATAGCGCGCTCTGCTAATGCGTCCGTCTCTAGTGTCATAACATAGTTAGGCAGGGGTCTAAATCTGGCAAGTGTGTGTGAAAGGAACATCCCTTTTGGCAACTGTGAAAACACACAACAGGATGCCCATTCCCCTTTCTAAACACCGATGATGTCAGCACCCTATAAGTATATCAGGAGAAAAGAAATCTCCCAATAATGCGAATAGCGCACTCTGCTAATGCATCCATCTCTAGTATCATAACATAGTTAGATAGGGATTTGAATCCAGCAAGTGACAAGTGTGTATGAAGGGGGGGGGGTTAGTGTGTGTGTAAGTTTGTATGAAAGGAACATCCCTTTTGGCAACTGGGAAAACACACTACAGGATGCACATACCCCTTTCTAAACAATAGCACAATTATTTATGGCTTTTGATTCCAGACATGTCACGTGTGTTTTGCTCACACAGAATGCCCATGTGTGCAGGTTGTTTCTCACAATAATGCATGACATCAATTAAACCAGTTATGGCAATGCACACATGATGTATGTGTGTGCCAAATACACATATGTACCTGTGACCTTCAATAGTTACCATGTGTGATGCCTGCCACATGTGAATACATGGTATTTGCCCTGGGTAACATTATGGCTGTGGTCTTCTGTGCAGGTGCTGCATGTGGGATGTGTATATACAGTGTGAGATGTAGATGCTATCAACCTAGTAGTGAGGGATACACACCTGGTCTGGGGCATATAGTCTACATGTTGTTGATGAACAGGTGCTGCATGTTTTCACCTGTTGTGGGAGTGGTAAGAAGTTGTTCCATAGCAATGCAGTGACTGCATGCTAAGAACCTTTCAGCTAGGGTGTTGTAGCTACAGTAATTCATTAGCATTCAGTAATATGTCAGGATTCCTGGTGAGGGTATGATGCCAACCAAGGTCAGGGTTCTACCAGCCTGTGTCACTTGCTCAGTTAGCCCTTCCATGTTCCCTATCATGTATTCCAGTGAGGGACATCACATGTCAGCTGTAGTGGCATGGACAATGCCTGAGTCATATGTGTCCATGCATCTGACTGACCTGTATGCTTGTGTTATGTGGTGGACCATAGTGCCCCATGAGCATATCACTGTGACCTTCACCTTGTCCAGCCTGGTGAGCATGACCTCACTGTACCGGACAAGAAAAGTACCTAGCACAACTGCAGCAGGAGTGTTGTATAGCTGTACAGACTGTGCTTGTTTGGCACACAGGATTTGTGTGCTATGTGTTATGCGTGCTGTGTTCAGGCCTAACGTATGCCTGTGTGCCAGCTGCAGAGGTGTCTTCCACTCAGGCAGGATGCCATTCTTAGGCTCCACGAATGGCCCGGTGTGTTCCCGTGCTTGTATTGCTGTCAGTGTAGGTCTACATCAGACTGGTATTGCAGTCACTGTAGTATTTCATGCCACCTGACAGGTTATGCCAGTACTGGGTTCAGAGTGCTTAGTCCACAGTTTGGCTATGTGTTTCCATCTCATACATGTGTTGTACATCCATGGGTAGGGGATAGGGTTGACTGTGTACATGTGGCAGTTGTGACATTACTACATGACTCACATATTCCACAACTGTACCATAGAGGTGACTGGCAACTGACCTTTGCACATGCTACCATAGTATTGAGATTGCATTGGTGATTAACAGCACATAGGGCCAATGGTGAACAAGATACATAGGTTCATAGGTTCATACTAGGCTATCTGCCCTAGGGCATTTATAAACCTAGCCAGAATGTGTGTGGCTTTCACCATGCATTGTAAATCTATCTTGCTATGCCCTTTTCCAAGGTTAGTATACTGTGCCTCTGTCTAACAGTGACACATAAGTGATACCCAGGGTAAACCTACAATGCCCCATCCAGTCATTAATATTCCTCTTGAAGACAGTCACTGAGTGACTCTGCCTAACCTGTATTGGGATAATATTCCAGAGTGAAGGGAGCCTCTGAGTTATGAATGTGTCCCTCCAGCATGTCCTATGTATATCACTCCTGAGATTCAAGTCTTTCCAGCGTGTAGCTTGATGGGATTTGGATATTCTGAGGTGCAGCATGACCATTAAGTCAGGGTTTGACATGGCTTTATATGTCAGGCACAGATTGCCTATGAAGAGGCAGTATGCCACTGAGTAGAGCTGCTGTTTCTTTAACCAGTCAGTATGTGGCATCTGTTTGAGCCCTTTGATCCTCTTGTTGAGGTACTTTTGTGGTCTTTCCGGTTGCTGCAGGTGTCTGGTAAGGTGCATGCCGACAGGGGCATTGTAGTCAATTATGGGCATGATGAGGGATGAGTAAAGAGGCACAATGTCCTCCCCTGATCTACATGTGAATCCCTTCATGATGAGGTGGCCTATATAAAATGTTTTTCTAACCACTTTGGCCATGTGGTTGTCAAATGAGAGAATGCTATCAACTTGTGTACCCGAAGGTCCATAATTCCTTCTTCTGTACTTAATGGATTAACACATATGTGGTACTTTGTGGTCACTTTGTTTTTGCCAAAGGGGATGACTATACACTTTTTGGCATTCAGCTTGAGGCCATGGCTGTGGCACAAGTCGTCTGTTTCTAAGAGGCCCTTTTGGAGGATGCGTGTGTTGGCTGGAGAGTTGATTATGGCGTCCAGTTTGCAGTCATCTGCGACTTGCTCAGCCACGGTCCTTCCATGTTGGCCTGTACCTCTTATAAATATATACTGAACAAGACAGATCCCAGGGCTGAGCCTTGTGGGACACCACTTGTAACTGGTTTTGAGGCTGACATGGCTCCAGCAATTCTAACCATGTGTGTTCTGCCCTTGAGCCACTGTGCAATATATGTAGTGACATAGGGGTTAATATGTACACTGGTGAGCTTCCCTAGAATGCACAAGTGGGGTATTGTATCAAAGGCTTATGCAAGGTCCAGGTAGGCTGTGTAGACCACCTTTCCCTTGACAGTGGCCTTGGTGACTGTTTCAAAGAAATCAAACAGGTTTGAGAGGCAGGATCTGCCATTAACAAAGCCAAACTGTGTATGATGCAGTGTCTGTAGGTCCCCAATATCTATATTTATGAGGTTCATGATGATCCTTGCCATAGCTTTGCAGACCAAGCTATTCAGACTTATGGGGCGATAGTGTCCAGGATCCGTTAAGGCACCACCTAAATGTAGAGGGACCACTGTTGCTGTACGCCACTCTTTGGCCACATATCATGTAGTAAGGCTGGGATTGAACAGTAGTGTTATGTCTGGGTGTAGCTCTTCTTGGATTTCATGTAGGACACAGCCTGGGACACTGTCTGGTCCCATTGATGCAGTGTTTATTGCTTTGGAGAGGGCAGCTCTTACCTGAGCATCTGAGATGTCAGGGGGGGCAGCACTCTGCTGGGAGAAATATTTGCCCTTTTGGCGTGGAGGGGGAGAGAATTTAGCAGTGAACCTGTCCACTAGAATGTTGGCAATGACTGTGTGTTTGGTATTTCTTTTGACATCTTGGACTACCTCTGAGCATATCTGGGAATTACCACCCAGGTTCCTAACATAACTAAAGAAAGCCTTGTGATCATCCTCAGTATCTTGTGGAATCTTCTCTCAAAGATGGCCTTAGACAATCTTATGAGTGCCTGTAGTTTTCTTCTAATACTCAACAGTGATGCCTTCACATTTTGGGAGTTTGTTGTATCATTTAGTAGCTTCATCCTTCTATTGTATAGTTTGTTTATGGCTGGTGTCCACCACACAGGACGTCTGCCTTTGGAGGATTGGGTCTTGCTTTTATTTGGGATTGCATGATCCATGCATTCCTGAAGGTGTCCATAGAATGCCTTTATACAGGTATCTGCAGTCTGGTCCATATTTTCAACAGGCCTGGGGGCTTTGAAGGTTTCCACATCATTTATGAGGAGTTTGAACATGCTTTACATGAGTTGTTGACTGTATTCTTCTGTGCAGGGGGTGGCCTTGGGATGTGAATATCCAGTGAGATTAGTTTATGGTCTGATCTTACCAGTGAGGGATACACTTCTGGTCTGGAGCATAGAGTCCCCATGTTGGTGATGATCAGGTTCAGTATGTTTTCCCCTCTTGTGTGAGTGGTAACAAGTTGTTCCATATCATTTTGGTATATAAATTCTAGTAATCTTTGGGCTAGGGTGTTGGAGCTACAGTCATGCTCCCAGTCTATGTTTGGGTAGTTTAACTCACCCAATATAATGGTGTATGGACAGACCTACATATTTCCAACTGTTTTCAGGAAGGCCAAGTGCGGTTCTTGTGTTTGTGAGGGTGGTCTGTAGCAGGCTATAACCTGGAAGGCAGTTTTACCCATTGTTACTTGCATATGGATAGTCTCTGATGTTTGTTGCTTTGGCACCAACCTGGAGGTGTGGGTATCTTGGATGAATATCAATACACCCCCTCCTTTTGTGGTTTTGTGCAAGTTTTGGGCCTGAAAAGCATGGTATGAGGTATAACTTGGTAGTGCTGGGGTGCTGTTGGTAGCCCTGAATCCGGTATCTGTTACTGCACAGATAGCGATGTTCTCCATGCTGAGGAATGTTTTGAGTGTGTGCATCATCAGGTTTAGAGTCCTGCAGTGGCATATATGACTGCTCACGTGGACAGATGCCAGGTAAGTCATATGCAAAGTGTCACAGGCAACGTACATGTGAACAGGAGAAACAGTGACAGTCTGTCAAGTGAGACATGAACATACATATAGTAAGCTATGCAGATGTCACTGGGAGTCCACAGAAGCTGTGTAACTCTGCATGGCAGGTTGGATCAGTATTCCACGGTAACTGCAAGGAAACATGCATGCAAACATAGCTACTGTAAGCAGGGCTGCATGTAGTCCATTGTACAACAAACAAGCTGCACCACTTTCAGTAGGTAACACTGCAAATGCTCACCAGCTGACATATGAATACCTATGTCACCAAAGGTGATACTTACCAGACCACGGACAGAAATGACATGGCCAGACATGCTGCATCCCACATGAACACATATCACAAGCAACACAGACCTCACAAAGTCAGTGTTCTTAAAAGGCACAGCCCATAAGGCCAAACACAATGTGTGACACACCTATAATAGGTGATGCCATAGTCAGACACACTGACGTTCCACTCTCCAGACTGAGCAAGGTGAGGGTCACATTTAGCTACCTGTCGGGTGATAGAATGTGCCACATAACACAAGCACTCAGGTCACTCCACAGCAAGTACAAGTATGAGGCAGTCATTGTCCATGCTGGTGTGAACAACCTGAGACGTACCTCCCTGAACCACATGGAAAGAGACACAGAGGAGCTCTTACATCACCCTCTCAAACTCAGGAATCCCACACAGCCTTCATGACGACACAGGAGAGTATAGATTTCTCTGCAAACACCATCATACTGGGTGACTTCAACTACCCAAACATAGACTGTGAACATTACTCAAGCCACAATACCCAAGCTCTAGGGTTCCCATAGTTCAGAAACTCTTTAGCTATGGAACAAGTAGTCAACATTCCCACAAGAGGGGAAAATGTACTAGACCTGATCATCACAAACATGAGTACAAAATGCTCATCACTTGAAGTATATCCCTCATTGTTGCAATCGAGCCATATACTAATCACACTGGAGTACTGGAGACCCCACATATGCAAACCTCAAACACATCTATGTGTGTGCGGGAAATGCCCCTATTACCAACTGTGAAAGTACACTACAGGGTGCAGATTCCCCTTTTGAAACACTGATGATGTCAGCACTCTATAACTATATTACCTGAATTAAAGCTCCCCAGTAATTTGTATAGCGCGCTCTGCTAATGTGTCTGTCTCTAGTGTCATAACATAGCTAGGTAGGGGTTTGAATCCAGCAAAGGGAATGTATGTGAGTTAGTGTGAGTGGGGTTTGTCTGTGCGCAATAGTGCTGTGAGGAAAAAGTGCCTTTTGCCAACTGGGAGAACACACTACAGGGTGCACATCCCTCTTCCTAAACACAGATGATGTCAGCACCCTCTAAGTACAGCATTAGAAAGGATTTTTCCCATTAATGCAAATAGCGCACTCTGCTAATGTGTCTGTCTCTAGTGTCATAACACAGGTAGGTAGGGGTTTGAATCTTGCAAATGGAAAGTATGTGTTTTAGTGTGAGCAGGGTTAGTGTGTGTGCACAATGCTGGGGGTGGGATGTGGCTTTTGCCAAATGGGGCTACGCACTGCAGGGTGCACTTTTCCCTTAACAAACAGTGATGTTGACAGCACCCTATACAAACAACATGACAACAGACAACTGCCAGTACTCAGTATAGTGCTACATGCTACTGTAACACGCACATGCACCAGAACATACCGAGATAGTGTTTTGAAACCCGAATGTGGCAAGTGTGTGGATGTGGGATGTTTCTGTGTGTGCATTTCCATATGGAAAACATGTTGGATGTGGCAATCAGGGAACCACAGTACCTGATGCACATTACACTTTTAAACTAATGAGGTTGCCTGCACCCTGTGAGTACAGGTAGAGAAGAGGAAATCAGTAGTAATCCAAATAGTGCACTTTTCAAATGTGTACCTGTCATGTGTCGACAGCTACTCATGTAGGGTAATAAATAATGGAAATGGCAGGTGAGCGTGTGCATGTGTGTGGGTAGCAGGGTGTGTGTAAATGCATGTGTGACAGAACAGATACATATTTGTGAATCTACAATACAGCACATGATGCACATTCCCATAGTCAATGTTAGCATGTGATGGTGTGCAGCTGGTACACTTTGGTAAGTAGTATGGGTGCAGATAACAATTCAGGACATTCATACAGTTACTGCAGCAGGAATGCTGGGATATACACACAATCATAGTGGAACAGTGAACAGTTACCAACATGTTACTACTTATACACATCTATGTAGTCACCCTGTGCATTAGCAACGTGTTTACCTTTTCCTGCACTGATGTTGTAGTATGCAGGAGGTGGCACAGTGTCATCATATGCACAGGGTGTGGGTTAGGTATGCCCAAGCCAGCCACTGGTACCACCAATTGACATGTGTGTGTATGTGTGTTTGTGAGGGGCAGCAGTACAGGGTGGACCAGTGTTGGTGCAGTGTGTGTGTGTATGTGTTTGCCCTAGGTGTTAAATTTCTGCATGTGTGTAAGCACGCACACAGTCCCACATAATGGCTGCCATGTACAGGGTTTTGTGGACAGACACAGACTGCACCTGTCAGGTCATCCAGATCAGTGTCTGTGGGCACGGACACGGTACCTGTGCCTGGCAGGGGTGCTACAGACCATATCTGGTACTAACACAGACTGGGTACTGTCATTGGAAGCGGGTGTGTGTTGACTGGACACAGTTCCCTGTTGGGACTGTCCAGAGCCACGTGCACGTAATCTCCTGGGGCGTCCTGATGACAGCACTAACCCAGCATTGCTGGGGCTGCTGCTGGCACTTGAGGTGCGTGAGTGGGCCTGTTGTCGTCCGCGGTGACTGCCAGCTGGTGCTGTTGCCAGCATACGGCCACGTCGACACCGCAAACGCACACCATCGCCCTGGCCCATGGACATCTGGTTGTGGAGCAGCTGTTGTATGTCCCCACAACGTCTGTCAACGACATCTGTGAAATTACGAATAGCATTCGCAATGTCATGCATGCCATCTGTCATGGCTGTGCGACATGCTGTCA
This sequence comes from Protopterus annectens, assembly GCF_019279795.1. NCBI lineage: Eukaryota > Metazoa > Chordata > Ceratodontiformes > Protopteridae > Protopterus > Protopterus annectens. The sequence goes on along the minus strand of NC_056744.1, from coordinate 1,485,560,907 downwards.
GCTCCCTCAGACCCTGTCTGGTGTACCTTTCCATACACGCCTGTGCCTGCATAACAGTCCGAAACATAGTGGAGGTTGACATACTTCCTTGGGCACGTCGGCCAGAGGCAGTACGGCCACGGATGCCCCCACGAGAACCCATGGGTGACTGTCTGCGTGGTACCATTGGAGGACCCTGCTCATGGCTGCTTTGTGGGGATGCATGTACCACAGGTACCACATTACTCTGATCTATACCTAATGCATACTGTCCATCACCTAGGGACAATGGTGACAAAGGATGTAACGGCGGGATGACTGTGCGCATTGAAGGGGTTGACAGCTGTGTACTGTCAATTGGCTGACCAATGGCGGACCCAGACACACCTTCCTGCACCATTATAGACATTTCCTCATCATCAGTACCTGGGGCACAAGATTCAGGTTCCCTGCTGCAGGTCACCAGAGCAGCACCAGAACCTATGGGAGGAAAACAGGGAACACAGATTACAGTCTCAAGACATATTTTATGGTGATGCTCTTCAATACAAATGCACACATTCAGAAATGGACACATGCACTCATGGACACACACACACATGCACACATGGGCACAGGCACATTTGCACACATGCACACCCCACAGTACACACACACATCAGTACTGAGTCACACTACTCTTACTAGTATTAACTTGAGTATTGCAGGTATTATTAAACACACTCACCAGCATGTATACTACTGAGTTACACTACTCTTACTAGTATTATAAATAGTTTTTCAGGTAATGATAAACACACTCACCAGCATGTATGGCCTGTCTCGTTGCTAGATGGGAGGGACCTGGAAATATGAAGAAAGTAATGTCAGTGGGCACAAGTGTGCCATTGTTTTTGCATATGATACAGTACAGTAGTACACCAGTTCCCTTAAACACATCAGCTGCTCATAATGCCAGTATCACACATGCACAATTACATATCATGATGACAGATACATACCACATGCACACCTTATGCATGCATGAAGTAACAGTGTACAGAACAGTCATATGTACATATGGCATCTTACCTGCACGCTCAGTGTCTTGCTGCTGTGTGGATCCAACCTCCATCATGATGCAAGTCTGATGCTGTTGTTGTTCTGGGGCTGGATCCATGACACTTAGCAGTAGCCCCTCCTGTCTGGTGAGGGGGGGATGTGTGGCCACCCCCACCACCTGTGGCAATCTGTTGCCTGCGGATATCTGCAGCACGCTGGCGGACATTTCTAATCAAATCACTGCAGTGATGTCTCACCTGCTCATATGTCCTATCATGCATGCCAACATCATTTATCCTGCTGACAAGGTTTTGCCACAGTGCAGACCTCTCCTGCTGATTCTGGGTGGTGCGTGAAAACAGGATGTCATAATCACGCACCAGGCTCTGGTGGATCACTTCGTCCTCTGCAGCAGAGTATGCAGGGTTGCTTTTTGGAGCCATATCTCCCTGGAAAAGTACACAAACAGGATATCAGCAGAGTATGTCAGCAATATATGGTACACATTCTATACATGAAGTATTAAATTGTAGTTATTACTGCTTGGTTGTAACTTGATTAAAGTGTAGCTATCATTCTAAGTCTTTTGGATTAAGCACTTGGCCTTCAGACCAGTTGTTTTACATTAGGAAGGTTTGTGGCAAGCACTATGGTGGCAGGACAGGTAGCTGTCATCCTTATAAGTTGGGAACTGCTGATTGAGAGCCCAGTGTCCAAGTGTATTAGTTCTGGTATAAGCAGTTGGCCTTCAGGCCAGTTATTTAACATTAACAAGGTTTGTGGTCTGCACTCTTGTGTGAGAATAGGCTGTATTCTGCCATTCATAGCTTGAAACTTCTGGTTTAAGTTTTATAGTGCCTGCATATTTGAACTGTATCTTACTGACATTGGTACACCTTGTTTGCTGTAGCATACACTACATCCAAGCCTCCTGAATCTAGCTTTGTTTATATGCTTGTTATTTGTTAGCTTGTTATTTCACTGGTACACTAATTCCACATAATACACAGCTTCTCAGCACTTCTGTGCATCACTACTGATATCTGCATTGCTTACTGTACTTATTTCCTTGTTACACTTGAAAGAAAGTGACTGCTTGTCGTTTTTGCATTTAGTTAATTGTAACACATTGCACTTAAGTTACCTGGCACTTGCTCACTGAAGCTATTATATCAGTCAGCAGTAGAAATTAATATCAGTACACCCTCACTCCCCACTGGACCTTGTTTTCAATTATTACGGAATTCACAATAGTATTCTAGCATGTCCAAAGGTCAGTTGTCAATCTCCTCTCCAGTCCAGCTGGTGAGTGTGGTAATCCAGAGGCAATGTTATAACAGCCTCATGTACACAGACAACCCCCTCCTCCTAACAACAAATTCAAACACATGTGAGTGATGCAACCATATACCAAACTGGAGGCTAGGCTCTCTCTACTCAATACTGCCATAACCAGTCAGGAGGAGAAGGAAACCATACTCACTACAATTCCAGTCTCACATATACCTACCACGACAGCAAAACAAACACATAATCACACAAAAACATACTCGGAGGCTCCAAATAAAGATCTGCCTAAGCAGCAGAGACCTCCAAAGCAGACACCCAAGCAACCGCTACCCCAAAACAAAACACATGCAACACATATCTCACAAAGCCAATGTGCTGAACACTCACAGCCCTTAACAGTAAACAACACAACTCATACACTTGTAATAGGTGACTCTATCATCAGGCACACTGACGTCATGTTCACCAGGCTGAACGAGGAGAGGGTCACAGTGAGCATCCTGTCGGGCACTACGACCCGCCACATAACACAAGCACTCCAGTCACTCCAAGGCAAGAACAAATATGACTCACTTGTTGTCCATGCTGGTGTGAATGACCTGACACATACCTCCCTGGACTACATGAAAAGAGACAGAAAGGAGCTCTCTGAGCATGTAGCCCATGACAGTATGACCCTGACCTTGAGTAGCATCTTACCCTCACCAAGAATGATGCCACAATATCAAGGCAAGATGATCACTTTCAACAATTGACTGAAGTACTGGTGTCATTCAAAGGTGATCCAATGCCTGTCAGCTTGGGATGATATGCTGTACAAGCCACGATGCGTTGCTAGGGACAGCTTGCACCTGTCACCCCTGGGCTTTTGGATTTTGGCAAAGGCTCTTGCTACACCCATAGTGCCTTTATTAGGCAAAGCTCATAAGGCAAACTCACATCCATAGGTATCAAAAAGGATGAGGAACTAAGAGTAATGCTACTCAATGCCAGAAGTCTAAACCTCAAGATACATGCACTCAAAACTCTACTTAGCATTATGGACATCGATATCTGTGCAGTAACAGAAACCTGGTTCAGGTTCCCAAGAGCACACCAGCACTACCAGGTTATACCTGTTACCATTCTTGTTGGCCCCAACACTTGGACCAAACAACAAAAGGAGGGGGAGTATCAATATTCATCAAAGATACCCACACCTCCACATTGGTGACAAAGTACCACATAGGTGTTAAGCCATTAAGTACAGAAGAAGTAATTGGGGACCTGGGGAACAAACTTGATAGCAATCTGTCATTTGACAACCACATGGCCAAAGTGGATTGAAAAACATGTTATATAGCCCAGCTAATCATGAAGGGATTCACATGTACATCAGGGGAGGTCATCGTGCCTCTTTACTCATCCATCATCAGGCCTATAATTGAGTACAATGCCCCTTTTGGGATGTACCTAACCAGACACCTACAGCAACTGGAAAAACCCCAACAGTACCTCATCAAGAGGATCAAAGGGCTCAATCAGATGCCATATGCTGCCCGGTTAAAGAAAATCCAGCTGGACTCAGTGGCATACTGCCTGTTCAGAGGCAATCTGTGCCTGACGTATACAGCCATGTCCAACCCAGAAGTAATGGACATGCTGAACCTCAGGAAATCAAAATCCCATACAGCCACACGCTCAAGAGACCTGAACCTTAGCACTGAAATAAATAGGACATGCTGGAGGGACAGATTCATAACCCAGAGGCTCCCTTCACTCTGTAATGAACTCACAGTACAGGTTAGGCAGAGTCCCTCATTGACTCTCTTCCATAGGAATCTGCATGAGTGGATGGGAGATCATAGTTGTACCCCGAGTATCACTTCTATTTCACTGTTAGACAGAGGCACAGTATACTAACCTCGGAAAAGGGCATAGCAAAATAAATTTTAATTGGGTGACAAAAGACAAGCACATTCTGGCTAGGCTTATCAATGCCCTAGGGCAAATAGCCTAGTATGAACCTATGAACCTATGTGTACTGCTATACTACTTCTGCCATATGTTGCATGTGTGTGCGTTGTGGGGGATGCGCAGGTAATGGCCAGATATTTCTGCACAGGCAACACTTCTGAAACACTCTGGGTGTTCATCCCAACATACTGTATGTGTATGTTGCCATCCAACACTGTGATGTGGACACACATTACTGAGCCTGGATATACATATCCCAACAACACCACAAGCACAGTACACTACCTTGCTATGTATGTATGTAATTACACAGTTATTCACTAGTTAGGACTGTGATGCTATCCATGCAGCCCACTGGGCCAGTGGAAGCCACAACACACAGTGCTGGCCCCTTTGCAAAAGCTTACCACAGACATCCCACATAGTGCATGTAATGTGCACACACATATCTAACCCAGACCGTATGCACACCACTTATTTATCCTGTCCAGTGGACTACAGATACAGGCACATTGTATAACAATAGCAGGAGGCTAGTGCAGCACAGAGCAGATTCACATGAAGGCAAGGCATCTGTGGTCAGCAGTGGTAAGATGCTTCACATTCACCAAATGCACAGATATTGGCAACATTGTTGCAGACAGTTTAGGTGCAGGTATCCCCCCATTCTCCTACACATGTGGAATTAGTTATCACAGATGAATGTAACCTCCCTATCATTTCACATGTCCAGGTGAGGGCCACCCTCAACACTGCAGAACACACAGCATCACTGTTACAAAATGGTATCCCTGGATGTGTGATACGTTCACCACTAGAGGACATAGCACCACATTACAGACTGATATTAAACCCTGGCCATACTACAGGATATGTACCTGAACGGTGCCATACACACACAGTGGTCCCACACCAATGAGGAGGAACCTCTACTGACCCTGGGAACTACTGCATCATATGCATAACTGGCCTTGTGTTCTAAGCTATGGAAGTTTTAAGTATGGAAGACATGTACAGCAATATTACATATGTATATATATCAGGACTATGTACACACAACCTATCTCATGGACATACCTATAGATAGTGAACTTTGATACATTTGGAGGTTTCACAGTAAACACAGTATTAACCTGCTACTTTGCATTACCTGTGTTTGTGTCAGCTGTTGCTGTGTCACTGGTGTTAATTGCTGTTTGCTGCTGCTGCTGCCGGTTTTGTTGCTGTGATGATGCAGTTTTTTTATCACTGCCTTTCTTTCTTTCTTTCTTTCTTTCTTTCTTTCTTTCTTTCTTTCTTTCTTTCTTCCTTTCTCTCTCTCTCTCTCTCTCCGTTGGTTTGGTGCAATGAATGTATTGCATGTGTGGAGTGTTAGTACTGGATGCTTTTGTAGGTATCTGCATAGGTCCATGTGATGGCCTCTGCACCAATTGTAAGGCAGCATTTGCTAATTGCATGCAGCCAGTTGTGTACTGATTGCATGTCTCACTGTGATTTCAGGACAGTGCTATAAAAGGGTATGTGAGATAGGCATTGCCCTTTCAGATTGTAAGGGCGTGGACCATACTGGTATGCTGTCGACAGTGTTCTGTGAGTGTGAAGGTTAGTAAGTCTCTCATGATTCATGCTGTGTTGTAAATTCAGGTTGCTGCATTTCTCTCACCTGTTCCCTGTAGTGAGTGTGTATGCATACTGACACCTACAACTATATTTCCATATGTATTAATATATATATATATATATATATATATATATATATATATATATATATATATATATATATATATATATATATATATATATATATATATATATATATATATATATATATATATATATATATATATACTTTCATATATGTACATTAGCTTACATTATTAAGTACAAGCTAACAATTAGCAGGGCTGTTTCTGTTAACACTAAACTAGTATGGGAATCCAGTAATTAGGACAGTAAAAGTCTACCTGACATGCTTTGGGTCGTACACATCCTATATTGCCTTTATCTTCATTCCTACTATTACATGTTATACTTATTTTAGCACTATATTCCTGTATGAGAGTCATGGCTTAGTGGTAGGTCATACAGACTAGTGTTACAATGGTCTTGTGGTAGGGCGTAATAGTATGCTTTTATTTTGCTTTCATATTGAGTACAGGGCCTGTCAATCAAAGTGCTGAAGGCACCTTTAAGCAGTTAAAAGGGTTAGTAAGTCTCACAGGAGTCAGGCTGTGTTGTAGATTCTGGTTGCTGCATTTATCTTCACTGTTTCCTGTAGTGAGTGTGTATGAATACTGACACCTACAACTATATTTCATATGTATTAATATATATATATATATATATATATATATATATATATATATATATATATATATATATGTGTGTGTGTACATATACATACTTTCATACATGTACATTACCTTACATTATTATGTACAAGCTAACAATTAGCAGGGCTGTTTCTGTTAACACTAAACTAGTATGGGAATCCAGTAATTTGGACATTAAAAATCTACCTGACATGCTTTGGGTAGTACACATCCTATATTGCCTTTATATTGATTCCTACTATTACATGTTATATTTATTTTAGCACTATGTTCTTGTATGAGAGTCATGGCTTAGTAGTAGGTCATATAGACTGGTGTTACCAAGGTCCTGGGTTCAAGGCAGACAGTGGGAATTTATTTTTCTTTCGAAATGAGTACTGGACCTGTCAATCAAAAGTGCCAAAGGCACTTTTAAGCACTTAAAACCAGGTCTGCGCTCGTTTGCGTGGAGCTCACGCATGCGCACTGGCGGTGAGCTCCGCTAACACACGCGCACACCCGCGCTATTTTCTTTGAAAGAAAAGAAAAAGGGGTGACAGGAAAGTGGTGAAAAAGGGGTCACAAATAGGGTAAGACAGTAGGGAAACAAGCATGGGATTTGCAGGAGGGATGTAGGTGAGGCCCATAGCTGCCCATGTCTTTCTCAGCAACAGCTGTGCATTTGTATGTAATTTGGTGTGACATTTGTAACCTTCCACCCCTGAGAGAGGTGTCAGGACAACATTAATACTTGTTGTACAGCCAATTGTAATTAACAGTTTCAATGTCCAGTGGACATGTGTGCAACATGGACAGCTATGTATGGGGCGTAATTTTTTTGTGGGTACAGAGTGCCCTTTTTTTTTTTTTCAGGTGAGAGTGGTATGTCAGGTGAAGGTAGTCGGTATAGCTGGGGAGGTAGGTTGGGTAGGGTAACAGACAAGACAGACAAGACGCATACAGGGGCGGTGTATGACACATGTGGGGGGGTTACACAATTGACGGGGATGGAGGTTGGGATATCCAGGGCACATGAGCCCACAGATGGCAACAGTGGAACTGATATCCCCACCCATAGGCAGTTGCCACTGTTCCTTCACAGCCCAGGACGGGGCTGTGCTGGGGGCTGTGCAGGTGGGACAACGGGCATGCCCGTAAGCTGTGCCACCTGGGCCTCAAGCTGGCGTAGGGGCCCAAGAACAGTCTTGAATCTCCCTTCGCACCACAAACCGGACACCTTGGAGGGTGAGTGGACGGGCTCCTCCGGCCACGCTTGCAGAGGGGGGGACAGGCCCCATCCCCTGCAGCGCTTCCACCCGAAGGTGGCACAGGGCCACCGGAGGAGGGTCCGGCCTGGGCACTAGTGCCAGGTGCAATCGCCAGATGAGGTGGGAGAGGTGGGTCCGCTGGGACCCGCCTTCCCAAGCGTTCTAGGTTTGTGAGTATGTTATGTTAGTTTGGGTTAGTAGCATATTATTCCATTCAAATTAGTTGTAACAGCATGCATTGGTATTCCCATTAAACAAACACCCAGATATTAACACCATTGAACAACAGGCATATCAATATCACATGCATTATTTGAACAGAAATAGACAATCAAACAACATGCAGGGTTGATTAATGGCAACAGGCCATCAGGTTTGCAGGTATGAACAGGGCACATGCAACAACGGACATGCATATATTTTTGAAACAACAGGACAAATGTCCATGGTTAATGAAATTTTCACATACCAATATTTAGTGAGTTTTTTAATTTGCAATTATAGGGTGGGTGGAGAAAGAAAATGTTGACACATTCATAAATTATACATTGATATACATTTGTAATAGAAACACAATTAACTTGTGGGTGATAGTTTTCAAATGATTTTTAATTGACTGTCATGCTAGACCTGTTACAGATACATCACTATCCTAGTTATTTTGAATTTGATCAGATACATCATCCTGCTACATTTTGATGACAGGGCAGGGGACAACTATGGATGTTTAGTATGTCAGACAATCATTCATTCTATCTGAAAATTGTTAACTGTGATCACCATATACAGATTTTGGCTTAAATATTCAAGATTCAGACACACTGAAATCAGTTTGGGATGTTAATTTTTAATTCCCACATGCATTTAGTTATGTAGAACTACACTGAGGCTTATATATTCAGGAGTTATTACTACTTTATTTATTGATACATGACCCCTTCTGTCACTCTCACACATCCTGCTATTTCACAGCTCAGGTTGGTACTTCAAGGCTTTGTTCACATATTAGACCTGTGGTGATTCAAACACTTTCCAGCAGCCTCACTTCTGTCATGATTCAGCATTTCAACAGGGGATATATCTCACATGTGATTAACTCAGCTTCTGAAGCTGTACTCTTGAGACTACTGCAGGTTATACTACATTTAATTAATGGTGGGACATCTGTATTACGGAACTATTTATTTCTATCAATTATATTTCCAGTTTCACTTACATACTGGTGAACTTGGTACAACCATACCTGCACACTTTCACTTGTTGCTTGCACATTCAATTACTTTTAATGAATACACTGCAGTGTTCTGCTAAGTGCTACACTATAATATTTATTTACAAGTACTAGGTGGGGTTACTAACCTGCATGGTGGCGCAGCCGTACCAGCCTGCAGTCAAGTGCCCTGCGATTCGCAGAGCAGACACCTGCAGCTGTAATACAAGACAAGTAATATTGGAATACACATCTCCATGGTATCAGCTAGTTGAATTCCTTACATACATAAGTAAAATGTAACTTACTCAGTAGTGGGGCGTTGGGCATATCCCGGGCCTCCTGGATCCATTGGGTCAACTGGTCTTGTTTGCGTCACTTCAGGTCCGCATGGTGGTGATGGACCTGCTCACCGGTACGTGGAATCCCAGTAGCACTGGTGAGATCATGAGCCAACTAGTCCCATGCCTCCACCCTGTATGCTCCCCATGAGACCTGGCCCTGCATGAGTTGGGCCTCATGATGATGAACTAGGAGCCAGACCATGTATCTGGACTCCTCAATGCCCCACCGCTGTGCTCGAAAGCAACGTCCCTCCCCTACTCCACTCATTCTGCCTGCAGGTCTATTCTACAATCGTTTATGCTTTGTATTCCCGCCTATGGGGCTTATATATGCCGATTTTCCCGCACATTTCTATGATTGGCCATTTTGGAATTGTATCAACTTCACAGAAACTGCTTTATCATGCTCCATTTTGGATTACATCCTATATATATGCTATTTCTGCATTTCTAAGTACTGCTGTCATGGCTTAGTGGTTTAATACCTTGACTCTAGTGTATGGTATCCTGGGTTAGAATCTGACCACTGATTTTTATTTTTTATGACTGTCTAGACAGGCTGAGGGGTGTGTCTGTGTAAAGGCACTTTTGATACAGCTTGCTTAACGTTGCCCAGCGGTTAGCTTGTGGGCGTGGAGCGCACCTCCGCGCAAACGGTGTGCGCTGGGTTAAACCTTAATTGGCTATTAACACGCATGTTAAGCTAAGCACAGCTAGTTGCACACAGTTTGAGCCTGTTAAACCAGTGCTTAGCTACGGGCAAGCAATTTGCAGCCTTTGAAACACTACTCAGCTACGGGCACTCTGTCTCACCTTGTTTGACAGCAGTTTAGCTATCAGTACATTTCTAAATATTTTTATTATTGTATTACTTGAAAATATATGATCCATTTCATTCCATTTTACAAAAGGAAATACTTTTACATTTGTACAATACTGTCAGGGGCCTTTTTACTGCTTATTTACAAAAAAAAAAAAAAAGGATGTTGTGTGGGCTCGAACCTTGCCTGCTCTTAAGCCGAAAACTCTACTGCTATGCTATTACTTCTTGGCTTACTTTGCATATTTAGTTCTTATATCCTTTTCCACTGATTGCTAACTGCAGTTGCGCTAGTAGCACACCCGCACACACGAGCGCACGCATTAGCAAACATTTACGGGCTTTTAAAAAAATAAAAAAGTTTTCATTTTACATTTTATAACATCTGTTCACTTTTTTACATTTTACATTGCTGGTCTGTGGGGGCATGTGTTGTGTAGTGTGTTTATTCACATTTCCATGGCCTCTCTCGTGGGTGTTTACTTTCTGCCATTCTAGACTTCTGGGGGCGTGTCCGCTTGCAGGGTTTAGCCTACGGACACGCCCCCTACTGTCTTACACGAACCGTGTAAGACTTACAGTGTGATTCAGCATGCCTAATGCACCTCATGCATATGCATGACATGCTGACATCACACCGTTTAACGGCAGCCTCCATGTAAGAGTTATAACTCTTACACGGAGGCTTCCTGAATCCTGCCCACCATCTTTATATTATGTGCTTGCATTTTTTTTCTTTGCAGCTGTTTTTGTAGAGATGTCTGCTGAATTCACACGCATTTTAATACTTCATGGGTCTTTACTGAAATAAAAGGCAGCAGGCAGTTGATGGGGCATAAGAAAAAACATGCATTTTCAAGCTGTTTTATAAACTTTACAGCATTTGTTTCATTTTAATTTGTTACACAACAATGTGCCTCAGTGCATTTTAACACATTTTGTTGTGTAAAATAAGGCTGCATACATGTTCTTCTTATTTAAATTAAATGCAAGAGGAAACAGGAGTGCTACAAGCACAAGCCAGTCAAGCAACGGCATATATAAGCAGCCATGATAGCACTGTAGCTTGAACTCCCAAATGTGCCTTAACTACTGTTTCAAAAGTAGCATTAAATGTAATTACACTTTAGTCATGCTGTATACAGTAGCTCAGAGTAATATTTTTTGTCTGTTTTGCATTACAAAACAGCAATAATTTACTTCTCAAAGGCATTTAGGAACATAATAAAATCATTGTTTTAAAAGTATGAATATGTTTTCTCATGTTTGTCTTTGATTTTAGATTCCAAAGCTTGTACAGCGTGTCCACCGGAAGAATGGCCCAACGAAAGAGGGTATAAGTGCATCCGGAGGTCAACAGAATTCCTATCACATGAGGATCCCTTCGCTGTTGCTTTCATCTTCATTGTAATTTTCTTCTCATTACTGACACTTGCTGTGTTTGTCATATTTGTCAGGTTTAATGACACTCCTGTTGTAAAAGCCAATAATCAAAATATGAGTTATCTACTCCTTGGCTCCCTCTTCCTCTGTTTTCTGTGTTCTTTGGTATTTATTGGATATCCTAACAAAGTTATCTGTAAATTGAGGCAAGTAATATTTGGTGTAACCTTTGTTCTTTCTGTTGCTTGCATCTTAGCTAAGACTATATTGGTTGTTGTAGCTTTCAATGCAAACAAACCCAACAGCTTAAGAAGATGGGTGGGTCCACAGCTGCCTTATGCTATAGTATTACTCTGCACATCTGTTCAGCTTATTATATGTGCTGTATGGGTCAGCTTCTATTCTCCATTTCCAGAACAGAATTTTAAGGCAAAAGCAGGGATGATAATAATTGAATGTAATGAAGGCTCACCAATTGCATTCTGGTGCATGCTGGGGTATATGGGACTATTGGCCACTGTCTGTTTTGCTGTTGCATATCTGTCTAGACACCTTCCAGATAGTTTTAATGAGGCCACATTCATAACCTTCAGCATGACTATATTTGTTTCTGTCTGGCTGGCTTTTATCCCAGCACACCTCAGTACTAAGGGCAAATACATGGTAGCAGTAGAGATATTTGCTATTATTGTTTCTAGTGCAGGTCTGCTTACAAGCATATTTTTCCCAAAGTGCTACATCATTCTAATAAGGCCTGATATGAACAAAAAAGAATATTTAATGGCAAAGGCAACAAAACATGATTTAGCGAAATAGTACAAGTCTGAAAATGAAGCACTTTTTTTTTTTTTTTTTTTTTTTTTTTGCTGTATCACTTATTCATAAGCAATACAATGTGATGTGGTTAGTTTTATTTTTTTATTTATTTTGCTGACTTACTTTTAGTGAAGAGACACATCATTGTTTTTGGTTAACATGCTATTCTTAAATTGCAAAGAAGAAAGTACTGCAGTTTGCTCATAAAGTAATAAAAATAAATAAAACTTTATTTCAAACTTTTTGTTGTATGTGCACTGACATTATTTAATCTTTTAAATATATGTCATGACATTATTTTGCATGCTGTATGGGAAAAAAACCATCACAGAATGTAGCATAAAATGTTCTAATCTGCATACTTCTTAGGAAAACTGCATTGCTGAATTCTTTACAAAAGAAAAAGTCCATGCAAATAAGAGCAACTTAAAACAAACAACCAATAAATATATTGAGTACTAGTAGTATTTCAATAAATAAATCAAGACAGGTATGTAATGCAAGTCACACTTTCAGAAGTACTGTGAAACAGTAGGAAAACCACTGTTATTAAAAATGTAGGAGTTCATTGGTGTCGCAATACAATGCAACTGAGTATTTTAAGGACAGAATCAACACATGTAAAGTATTTATTACTCCATGTAAACATCCCTTGTAATAAGCTACTTTTATCTCTTCTGCTACCCACTGATGCTAAAGAAGCTGTCATCACATTTTGAGTGTATGTAATTGCTTTTGACAAACATTAATTTCTTTACTGCTGGACATGCTACAAGCATCACTGCTGGGCTCCCTCTTGTTTGGCATATACTTCTCAGAAGTCCAGGTCAAAACAGAAAGGCTGTAGCTAACCAAGTTTGTTGATGACTGCAAATTAGGTGCTGTCATTGAATCCCCTAGCAATGTCAGTATACTTTACAATGGGCTTACACAGACCAATAATTGGTACCAAAGCAGTGGTCTTAAACTAAATACTAAAAAATGCATCATCATTCCCTTGGTAAAAATAATGTCCCTGCTGATTATAAAATAAACAATAATAACCTAAGTACCAATTCAGTAGTGAGAGACCTGGGAACACAAGCTGACTGTGACCTCAACTTTAACCACAATATGTCTACTGTGGTGAGGAAGGCATTCTATGTCACTCACCTGATAAGTAAAGGCATCACGTCAAGATCAAAAGAGGTTATAACTCCCCTGTACTCATCCCTCATCAGGCCTATTATTGAATATAATGCTCCCTTTGGTATGTACTGTACCAGACACCTACAGCAACTTGAAAGACCTCAGAGATTTCTAACTAAGAAAATTCAGGGTATCCAATATATCTTATACAGACAGACTGAAGTCACTGTCACTGTACTCAGTAACATATAGACTAATTAGAGGCAACTTATATCTGGTTTACAAGGCTATCTCTGTCCCAAATTGAATAGAAATGCTGCACATCCATAAGTCAAATTGGACTACACTCACCTGTTCCAGGGACCTAGATCTAGCCTGCAAAAAAAACCAGGATGTGCTGGAGAGACAGATACATCTCTCAGGGGTTGCCACGCCTCTGGAATAGGCTTCCAATCCACATCAAGCAGAGTTCCTCCATGACGCCGTTTAAGTGCAGCCTGGATGATTAGATGGGAAGCCATAAATTTCTGCCAGGGATTGGCCTGGCTTCCCTCCTGGACATGGGTAGTTCTTTCTAGAAAAAACTTGGGCATAGACGATATCTATCATCTAGTGTTATATTGGGATTTAACAGCTAGACTTGTAAAGACTCTGGGGTCAATAGCCTTGTAACATCCTATGAACATCTGAACCTATGTTCAAAACATTATACTCATGCAACAGACTCTACAAAGGGTTGCATCTCAATAGTCACTTGATGTATTCCTTTTCTTGGGCACATTTCATGGAATTATATTTGTATATCTCCAGAAAACATCAATAAACTCCACTCATTAATCTTAAGTGCCACAAAAAATATCTGTTTTACTATATTAAATATAGTCTCATAACAACAATCCATGTTTATCTTTTTATGGATTTTATATTTTTTACTCTGAATAAAACGGAAAGGTACACTTTAGTTTTAAAGTGAATGTTTTTGAAAATGATGATATTTGTCAATTTCTGATCACAATTCTGACCTAAATTTGATCTTACACACAAATGCCCACATCATTGCAACTTTTTTCAGATTTTTTTATGAAACTTTCAGGACAAGACCCTTGGATGCTCAACCATATGTTGCATGGGCTAAGATTACTAACTCTGGCATCGGAATATAATCTTCAGGGAAAAACAAATGATATATGTCTTCTCCAAGACAAGAAATGACATCTTGTAGGTAAGGAGGACAAGAATCAAACCTGTAACAATTAAACTCTGTTCATATAATGCAAGCATTCACCACTCATTGTAGTTGTATTCTTTTGGTTGGCATCCCTCTCTTCAGAAGATGTATGAATTATCATCTCTGACTGTGGCAGTGGTTGACCCTAAAGACTGCAGTCTGTGCTACGTCCATACTTCTTGGTCAGAGTAACCCCTTACATTTCCTCAGTTTGCTGTTGTGCACTAATAGCATCCTCTCACCATTCCTTCGCCATATAGTGAGAAGATCCCCACATCCTCTAATCTCTGCCTGTGCCATTCCCTCCATTCCATATGTACTAGTTTCTTAAGACTTTTGGTCTTTCTTACATGGAATTCTGAAGAAGAGGTTTGTCCAAGTCCTGACAGAGTAGAAGCATTGTCTCTTTGTTTCTACAGTCTGTCCTCTTGAAGCTACAGAATTCAGGCTTCTGCTGCTATGGCCCTTTAACTCTGCTCCTGGAGGTCCAAATCTGATATGCAATTATGGTTCCTTTTTCTGCTCTGTTACCATAGTCTGTCCTCTTAAAGCCACAGAATCCAGGCTTTGGCTACCATGGCCCACTGTCTCTGCTCCTGCTCGTCCAAATCTGATATGCAGTCATGGTTACTTTTTCTGGTGTGTTCCCATTAGTTTCAATTGTACATTGATCTGATATCCCACACCAGAACTGCAGCTACTTCATCTGGTGCCCTTTGTAATTGCCCAAACTGGAGCCTCATCTGAGGAGAAAAAAACACGCTTTTTGTAACTGAGCAAGGTGCTTGCTAAAACTGTTACAGACACCTTACTATAGCTACTACTACACACACTGAATATCAGATATAACCATGGCTGCAGTATTGTCGTTCAAATATTAAGCTACAGTATCCTTATGGCTTCATAAATCAATGCCATTACTGCACCTGGACCACATCAATGCTTGCAGATTACACTGCATAACACCTTGCCTCTGAGGCTGCCTCCTCCTTCATCCCATTTTAGTTATGGTTTTGCTTCACATGACAACTGTTATGACCCAAGTGTCTGCGGTGAAATTCAACTGCCATCATTTTACTCATGTAAACATCTTTTTCAAGTCTCTGCTTAGACTCCGCCCCTTGCTGCATGAACATTTGTATTTCCTGTAGAGGATGATCATGTCATCCTTTTCCTCAGATATGCCTGAAATGAGCACCTTGATGAGTTATGTACCATTTACCAACCATACAGTACTCAACCAGTGGATTCTCGTATTCATAGCAGAGCAATCTCATTACAACCTCCGTGTTATACTCACCAATTATGACACAGTCCATGTCTTCTGCTTGAGTCCTAACCAATGGCAACTGCAGTATTTTAGCAGGCCCTTAATGTGAGGCCAGGTAAAGACACTCACTCATCTATGAACCTATATGTTCAATACAACATACTTACTGATATTTTAATAAAAAATTCCCAATAATCAAGCAATGGATGCGGATAACTTTCAACTGACAGCTTCTTTAAGAACTTAGACTTCTGTCAGTTATTATCATGGATATTACTGTTTTCTAGGAAAATCAACCAGTTTTTCCTTAGGATTTTCTCTATGAGTGTTCCTGCTGTTGGTGTTAGTCAAGCAGCTTGCAGTGCCATAGAGGGGTGACATTCTTCCCATCTACCCGTCCACAGGCACCTCTCTGCTGTCTGGTTATCTTTTGCAAATAGCCATTAGATTATTTTCTGGGATGTTGTCCTGATTTCTAAAGATCCTGCAGGAAGCATTTCTGGTCAAAGTACCTAATTATCCCTTAGCATATCCAGTTCCTGTTATCTACTTCCCTTTCTACCCTGGTTCCCACCAACTGATCTTCCCAGTTTGCCTTAGCTTCTTCTCAGCATGGCCATATTCATACCCCTACCAAAGAAATCTCATTGGGGGTAGGCAAACAAGATGATAGGTATCAGAATGTTTCTTTTATTCTGTGTCACATAATAGAAACACCAGTAACTTTCTTTCCAAGACCTTTCAGGAATGCACACAATTGTGGTAAGTAATAGCATGAGTATATTAATGCATATTTCTCAGTAGTTTAGATTTCAGTGATTACATATATTGTTCATCTTTGGTGCAGCCAAATGAGAGGTGGGACAAGTGCATCTAGAGTTCACTAAACTTTCCTTTTAATGCCTTTTACAGGACTTTCCTTCCTATGATTAATGCCCCACTGTTTCTTTGACTGCCATCTCATTTTCAGTTTTCTATTGTTAGTTATTGACCAATTTGTTTTCTTTTATCATATTTAATGAAATGTTTTTTCTAATCTGGCAAAGTTTGAGTTGTCTACTGCTTGCTTCTCTATTCTTTGTTTTCTTATGCTCATAGATTAACTTTAATGCAAATCCTAACATTCCATTCTGAGGGAGAGCAATATTTTGCTGTTAAAAGGAGAACCTTGTACAGGAATACAGAAGGAGTTATTATGAGATAAAACAGAAATGAAGTTCTGAGAGTGATGAGTTAGTGAGGAATACGTAGCAGAAGATATGCAGGGGAGGTAGGTGGTGGTCAGACAGACATGTGTGAGATAAGAAGTAGATGAAGATCTTGAGAAGGTGAGAGGGCATTCTGATTATGGTTCATTTAGAAGAAGTGAGTCTGCATAAGATATCTGATGTAGTTTTTGGCAGCAGAATGTTATTGATTGGGGACACCTAGAAGGAGAGGATGGAGTTAATCAGTTGGTTACATCAGATTGTTGTTGATGGTGGTAACAATATGCTATTATGTAGAGAGAAGTGAAAGGAGAAGGAGAAGTTAATCAGGTGGTTTGGAACAGCAGCATTGCCATATGTCAAGAAGGAAAGATACTGCATTCTTTTTGAAGGTTTTTTGGTGTGTTTGTCAGAAGGAGGTTGGGAGTGGGTTCTACTATCTTTTCACTTCAGCAAGTGGTTTAAGGGAGTCACATTTTCCAGACATTTTTCAGATGAAAGAAGAGTATAGGAAGAGTTGTTTATACTAGTGCAGTAGATCCCTGAGGGATAAACAGACTTACGTCTAGTGGAGGAGTTTCTGAGACATTTTTTAATTGGTTGAGTTTGAGAAGGTTAGGAAAGTTAAACCGGGTTTAGATATTTTTTAAGCTTACACAGTTGTGTGTTCTGTTAGGAAGGTTGGTGGCAAAACTTTACCTTCTTGTTCTTTGATTGCTCAGCTTTTTTGATTTGCATTGATTGTAGGTTGGAAAATATTTCTGTGGTGTCTGTGAGGGGAAGGATATGGTAAGCAGCAGCACTGGCCTTTTGTACTTGATCAAAACTTTTGGGATTGATAGAGTTTACTGACTTTTGGATGGGTTTATGGGTTACTTGGTTAATGTGTAGATCATGTTTTATGTGTTCATAATAGTGATTCCAAGAAGTTTAATATGGTGGGCTAGTTCAATTAATGTGCCTTCATGTGGTTGAAGGGTAAGTGAGTTGAGCAGCAATTATACTGGTTTAGGTGAGAAGTGAAAACATTATTTTGGGGGGGCTTAGGACATAGATCCCAGAAGTCAGGTTTCCAAGATGTGGAGGAGTTCTAAGTAACCTTTTGAAGTTCATAGAGAGAGATCAGTAGATTATGGTGGGGTCAGTTGCTTATTAGATAAAACTGAAGATGGTTAGTACTTTGATCAGATTGTAGCTGGATATATTGCAGAGAACCAGGCTGAGGATAGACCCTTTAAGGATATTGACTGGGAAAGGGAGGAATATGGAGGAGGCTTGTAGCCATTTTGCACTTTTAGTTATATGGCAAAGGTAAGATTTGAACCACAGGTTTGCTTAGTTTGATAAGCCTATCTTACAAAGTTTATGAAGGAGAAAAATGTATCAGACAGTACCAAAGGCTTTAAAAAAATATATGAAATATTGAGGAGACCAGTAGATTTCTGTTCCCAATTGTATTTACAATGACAATTGAGAGGTGAGCTGTGCCAGTGCTGTGACAAGGCTGGAGGCCATTTTAGCATGATGATGGAGACTTTGCTTGAGGAAGAAACTTGGTCATTATTAGTGGATACATTTCTCTAAGATTTTTGAGATGCATAATAAAAGAGCTAAGGGTCTAAAGTTAGAAATATCAGAGGATGGACCAAATTTGTGTAATGGAGGATGAATACTTTTTTTTTCCAAATTTAGGGAGAAGTATGCTTCCTAGATTGATCTGTTAATTAAGATAAATACAGGGTAAGCTAAGCTTATAGCGGTTACTTTCATATACTCTTTAGGGAGGTTATCTGGAGTTGTAGTGATGAGGTTTAGTGTTTTGAGGTACTATTTGATGGTTTTGGTGGGAATTGGGACTTGCCGTCTAAAAGTAGGGTATTCTGTTTGTTTTAAGGGTAAGTATTGTTTTGGTCTGGTTCATTGGTGGATGTTTATAAGAGGGTGGTGGTGGTGATTTGTCCCTATTAATTTAAAATATAAGGCAGTATGGTGGCAGACAGTCCCCCAGATTTACTAATCTTCTGTGCAGGACTAGCTTAGTCCAGCATGGAAGCGCCCGTTTAGGATCAGGATGGCAGCATTCCATGCATATTAATAAAGCGCTCTGCCTGCGCTCCTAGGCTTACATGGAGCATGTACAAGTGCAGGAGCGTGTCTGAGAGCAGATCTCTCAGAATAAACATGCTCCTGTCATGTATAACAGGGAAAAGGGGTAAGGAATGAGCGAGACCACTCATAGGTGTCTGCATATCTCCACCAACAGTCCCCTAAGTGTACAATAGCAACAGTACATAAAAATAAAATGAAGAAACCCATTTGTTTTTTTAAATATCCGATTAAAGCTAACCATAGGTGCGTTGGAGTGCCCATCACTTAGCTACGGTTAAAGCAGCTTAAAAGGCTGAAGAGGATAACAAGGAAGATATATGCAATTTAAACAGCATAGCAATGGTGCAGTGGGCAGAGCATTCACCTTATGAGCAGGCATTCCTGCTTTGAGTTTCACTGCAGCACATTCCCTTTTCCATGGCAAAGCACGTTATGACCAATATTTTTGTTGCAAAACCCACTAAATAACATATATTTATGAACTGGAGTACTGCAGGAAATGCACATATGAAGTGTCACTATCATAATGAATAAGGCACTAGTAAGCAGGTTTAAGCACAAATAAGCAGTAGTAAGCATATTTAAGTACTAGTAAGCGGGCCTAAGACCGTTTGTGCAGAAGTAAGCAATGCCCACACTGGTTAACCAATTCTGAAGATAACACTGTGTAAGCAGATGTAACAGCAGGTTAGCAGTGCTTACAGTCGTGCAAACCCACACAAACCCACTTATAACTGCTTTAAAGTGCCTTAATCACTCTGTATCCAACAGCCTGTGTTCTACCCAGCAACAAAATAAACAGCTTCTGCAAGGCTTAGACCAAGGACCCTGCACACCATAGACAAAATGATTTGCCAGTAAGCCATGCCAGATATACATGAAATCTGATGTTTTCATAAACATAACATCCAGCCCAGTCATGCAACAGTAAATCTAAAATAGATCTGAAAAAATCATGTCTGTAAATAAAATCATCTTCATGTTTATCCATAACTAAATTGGCATACATGGGGTCGAAAGCCACCCCCATGTCAGTGCCCTGCAACTGCTGGAAAATGTCTCCATTGAACATAAAAAAATGTTTTTTAAACAAAACATAACTAAATCTATTAGAAAATGAGACATAGGAGAGTCACCCACAAAATGGAACATGGCTTGTATCCCTATTTCATGCTTAATATTAGTATATAGACCTTTGACATCCAAACAGAGCCAAAACATGTCCATATTCCAAACTTTACCCGTTATTTTGTTCAAAAAGTCCTGACTGTCCCTGATAAAGGAGGCTGTAATCATAACATATTTCTTAGATTTTCATGTAACAACACACTTTTAAAAAACAATTTTTTTATGTTCAATTGAGACATTTTCCAGCAATTGCAGAGCACTGCCATGGGGGCTGTTTCACCCCCATGTATGCCAATGTAGTCATGGCTAAACTTGAAGATGATTTTATTTACAGACATGATTTTTTCAGATCTAAAGTTATTTTATATTTTATATTTATTGATGATCTTATTTTTTTATGTCAAGGAAGCCAGGCAGAGGCCTTTGGTTTTCTTAATGATTTAAAAGCTAATATTTTGGGCTTAAGCTTTGATGGTATGTGGCTTGGCCCACGAGTGATTTTTTTTGATATAAGCCTAAATGGATTTACTACTAGTCTCCACAGGAATTTTGAACATAGAAATGTATTTTTATATGCGAACGTCGTTGCCTCACAGCAAGAGGTTCTCCCGTTCTGTCTGGAGTGTAGGGAGTGCCTTCTGAGTGGAGTCTGCATGTCCTCCCCGCGGTTGGGTGGGCTTTCGAAAGACATGCATAAATGGGCGTGCCTTCATTGAAGGTTGAATGTCGAGCTGGCACTTCAGCATTTGTGAAAGTCTACTGCCAATCATTAGTGGACCGGAGTTCCGCTGTGGCGACCCCTAACCAGGAAAAGCCGAAAGACAAACAACAACAACAACATATGGGAATAGCTGTCATCCCAAACATTTGGACAAGGTAATGTCCTATAATGAATTCTTATGAATCCATAGGTTATGTAGCCTTAATATGAGCTTTGATTTAAAGATAGCTGAAGCAGAAAAAATGTTTATTAGAAGAGGTTATGATGTCCAGCTTGTCAGGGAAGTTAAACAAAAAATTATGGACATGAGTTATTCTGTTAACTCTCAGGGAGATTCTCATTATGTCTGTGCTAGTGGAAAATATAATGTTTGTTTTGTGGAAATCAATCTACCAATGCAGCTGTGAACAATGGAGAGCAGAAGAAAGTTTTCTTAGTGACAACTTATAATGTTATAACTGAGGAAATAGTTTAAAAGCACGTAGCCTGTGGCCTATGCTCCTAAGGGATAAAATGTTGAACTCTATACTACCTGATTTTGTAAGTATTGCATATAAAAGAGCCAGGAATGTGTCTGACATTCTGGTACATAACCAATTTTGTTTGCCAGATGTTAATGTCAGTCAGAGCTTAACCATAAATAAATGTACTATTCCATGTGATGGTTGTTCCATCTGTCAATACGTAGTAAGCTCTTTTCCCTATATTAATGGCATCAAGTTTACAGCTAGGCATGAATACAGCTGTAATACAGAGGGGCTAGTGTATGTGTTGAGATGTGGATGTAAGAAGTTTTACGCAGGGGAAACTTACAGGAGTTTTAGGATCCGGTTGCAGGAACATATTAGGGACATAAAAAATAAAAAAAATAAAGAGTCCCCTTTGGAGTCATTTTTTGACAGCACACAACTCTAACCCTGATTCTCTTAGGGGTTGTGTCTTGGAAAAATTGCAAGCTGGCATAGGTGAATGTGTGTCTTTAAAAAACAAAGTCTTAAAAAAAGAAACCCTGTTGATTTTAAAGTATGGTACTTTGGATCCTCAGGGACTCAACAAAGAATGTAACTGGAAGTATGTGATTTGAATTGTATGTTTAATTGATTAATTGTTTTGTGCAATAAGCTGTATATAAGCAAACAGTATTTTGTAGTGTTTTTACTCTTGGAAGGCTGTGTAAGCCGAGGCACTAAGGGTTTCATTAAATTCACTTACTTCTTGGATGAGTGGTCTTGGTGGCATTTTATTATGTCATAAAATGTAACCCCTACTACACATAACGTGTAGCAGTCTGATATCTCACTGGCTTGTTATCAGATATGATAACACTAATTATGGTGTTCAGCACATATGCACCTCTTACTGCATGACATATATACAAAGTTGACAGAGTTGTGGTTGGAGGCACATACACAGGAACAATATTGACATGTTGCTGTGATACCCTCTTACATTTACTGTTATAACAGGGTTTGTTGTAACATATGTTCTACGAGGGATATGAAGTAAGTACTCTCACGGCTGTCATCATCTACAGACTGCAATCCTCACACTACCTTCTGCAGTTCACAGATAGGTGCTCTGTGCATAACACATGAAACAAAAGGCACCACACACTGGCCAGTCTGCAGATGACCCTACAGATGGGATTTCCTCATAAACATAGCACTGACATGGCAGCTATTAAAACATGTAGGACAGCCATATCCACACACACACACACACTGTTAAACCAACATTACTTCAAATGCAGTATAAAAGCACTTACAGTCTGTAGTCAGGTCAGGCACATCCCCCTCCTGTGTGTTGCCCTGTTTCCACAGTGTATGTTGTTAGAGGTAGATCCCCAATCCATCTGAGATGCTGCTTGCCAAACAACGGATCAAATTCCTGCTCACAGTGAATGTAAAGGCCCAACACCAACATGATGTTCCTAGATATTGGAGTGTGTTTCCATGCAATTGGCTATGGGAATGTTACCACAGCTGTTCCACATGCAATCAGCTAAGGGAGGGGTGCAATTCATGCAGAGGTCATCAGCTGATCATGAGCATCACTTAAAATACAAATGCTGCTTCTTAAGCAAAGCAGGTGTAGGTCCCCACATCCACCAGAGAGGGAGTGAGTGAGGCAGACAGAGGCAAAGACAAGTCAGGGATGGGTGGGAGAGTAAAACCTAAGCATGTTTACGTCACACATCCACCAACACAGAGTATCAAACCCCTGACGACTATGTAATGCTATCACATTTCTATGCAGTTATTGGATGCTCCACATAGGTTACATGCTTTGGAGCCCTCGGAATGTATATGTGATGGTGAGTGACATCTGCAACAGGGATATGGTAGCGTAGTACATGTGCTGTCTGCATGTACAGATGCCAGTGTCAACACAGCCACATTCTCACAGGGACGCACACACATTGACACACTTGGCAGGATAAGGAATACAACCCATCACTAGTAAGATTGCCACAACACATTACTGTGCAGGTATCAAATGCACCACAAGGGCCATACAAAGGTGATATGGGCAAAGGGTATGGGGAGACATCTGACATCAGACAGCATGCTTCCGTATGCTAATGGGGATTGTAGTGAGTGTGAATGTGATAATATGCATCATACAACACACACAAACACACAGGGTGCCAGTACTGACATGCTTGGGTGCATTTCTGCACGGGTGTATGGTGCCGACTGTGCAAGATGGCTATACAAGGCTATGTGAAGGGTATACCTTGGCATCAGGCCACATGACAATGGTCAACATTGTGGCTCAGGGCTGTAGTTTCTGCATTTGCCCACACAGGTGGGTATTGTATCCCCCATCCAGTCACCTGGGTAACTATTGTGTGTGTCCATTGCTGTGCCTCACCTGCCATGTAAGTGTTCCTTAGTCCATGATATGGATGGTGTCTGGGATGTGCACACCTCCCACATGCATGTACAGTGACATGTGGAGCTGTACTTGGGGTGTCTGGCTCATGTTGTGTACACAGATCGTCATCAGATGTGCCAGTCTTGGCCACCTGTGGCAGGTACTGGTAATGGACCACAGGTTTACCCTGCACCTACATTTTTAGCATGCTAACGGCATTCCCTGGTGTCAGTGGCATCTGTCCATACAGGGCATGTTTTCAGGCATGGTATATCCTTTGTGGGTCACATGTGATGGCACCACAGGTGTTGCAGGTGTCCACTGGGGTACATGGGGAAGGGGCACTGTCTGCATGTATGCACCTATTGGACAGATGGACAGGATGCCATGCCTTCTGCAATCATTCCATAGTTGCTATCAGTGGCCAATATGCAGTGTACTACCCACATATTGGCTGTTGCCTAGGCATATGTGTTTGTGTGTGTGTGTATGGGACATGGGTTCAATGTATGCTCTGGGTAATACTGGGGTTGCTAACTGATTGCTTGGTCTTGATGTCATGTATGGGTATGGATTTTCAACCCAGCCTCTTGGCTATTTCACATCTGTTATCCCTGTATGGTGGACATTGTGATATATACTAGGGCCACCATATAAGAAATTTGCAAAACCCACTACACATTGGGCCCAGGTATCACACACACACCTGCCATAGCTGGGAGTAGAGCCTCTACCTAAGTAGTTCATTAAACTATAGCACTATGCAGTTATAGTACACGCCACAGAGATTACTGGAGTACTTCTTCCCCAAAGGTGTATATCACATTGGATGACATCAGCAGGATTGGCAAAGTAGGACATTCAACTTGTAGTGAGTGTGACTAGTCTAAAATGCATTTCACCCTACACAGACAGTGACACACACACACAACACATCCACAACTGACATGTGGGGGCTAAGAACCCCTAACAGAGGTCTATATCACACTACAGCATGGAGCTGTTAAAAGGCGCACCACATGGATTACTGGATAACTCCTCCTGCAAAGGTGTATTTTATAATGAATGACATCAGCAGGATTGCCAAAGTAGGGCATTTGAAATGTACTGTGTATGATTAGCCTAAAATGCATTGTTCCCTGCACAAACATTGAAACACACACAAAACATCCACAACTGACATGTGTGGGTATAGAACCCCTAACAGAGATCTATCTCACACAGAGCTAGTATGGGACTCACCACATGGATTACCAGAAAACTCCTTCTCCAAAGGTGTATTTCACAATGAATAACATCAGCAGGATTGCCAAAGTTGGGCATTTGAAATGTACTGAGTGTGACTAGCCTAAAATGCATTGCTCCATACACAGACATTGAAACACACACAAAACGTCCACAACTGCCATGGGTTGGTATAACACCCTACCAGATATCTGTATCACACTACAACAGTATGTAGTTACAGGATGCACTACAGAGATTACTGGACTATATTGTTCCCAGAGGTGTATTTCTAGGTGGATGACATCAGAAGCCTTGCCAAAGATGAGAATTTGAATCATAGGGAGTGTGACTACCCTAAAACTATTGCTCTCTACACAGACACACTTGCCATGTTGGGGATTAGAACAGCTAGCTAACTTATTACACTACAGCAGTATGTAGTTACAGGACGTGCCACAGAGATTACTGTGCTACAGCTTCCCAGAGGTGTATTTATAGGTGGATTACATCAACAGCCTTGCCAAAGATGAATTTGAATTGTAGGGAGTGTGACTACCTTGAAAAGCATTGCTCTCTACACAAACAGACTCTGACAAACATACATTTGCCATGTCTGGGATGAGAACAGCTACCTAACTAAACTTATCACACTACTGCAGTACACAGGACACACTATGGAGATTACTGGGTTACAGTTTCCCAGAGGTATATTTCTGGGTGGATGACATCAGCAGCCTTGCCAAAGATTAGTATCTCAGTTGTAGGGAGTGTGACTACCCTAAAAAGCATCGCTCTCTACACAGACAGAGTCAGACAGACAAACAGACAGATACACACACACACACACACACACACACACACACACACACACACACACACACACACACACACACACACACACACACACACACACACACACTTCCCATGTCTGGGATTAAAACAACTAACTAACTAATTTATCACACTACAGCAGTACACGGTTGAAGGATGCACTATGGAGATTACTGGGCTACAGCTTCCCAGAGGTGTATTACTAGGTGGATGACATCAGCAGCTTTGCCAAAGTTGAGTGTTTGAATTTTAGGGAGTGTAACTACCCGAAAAAGCATGGTTCTTTACACAGACAGACACACACAGTTGCCATGCCTGGGAATTGAATTCCTACCTAACTATTTTATCACACTACAGCAGTACAAAGTTATGGTACACCATATGGGGATTACTGGGCTACAACTCTCCCAAGGGTGTATTTCACAGTGGATGACCTCAGCAGGCTTGTCACAGTAGGGTTATAGGGAGGGCAGTGTGAGTGCATGGGCCATAACCCATTCATCTAGAGGTTGACACACCACATGCGGCCACACACGGGGTCATATTTCACAGGTAAATGTATACAGCTGCTAGATGATTACTTCCTTGTACAGTCATGTTTCACAGCTGGCATGTGCAGCAATAGTCTGTAATGTTGACAGATACTGGAGGCTTGTATCTGCAGTGAGTGACACCTGAACCTCATGTGTTTGGGGCCCTTTGGCTGTGTGCTGAGTGGGACAGGCATGGATGGCTCCTTGTCACAGTCACCCTGTTCCACACATCTATGTACATCTACCTTTGGCTTATTATAGTGTGTTGTCTTTACATATATGTCTGTATTCCTATCCACTGTGTGTGCAAGGCATGTGTGCTGCATGCTGATGAGTGTCTGCACTAACAACTACAACTGCCAGATATGTCTGGCCCACTGGTGTTTGCAGACATGACCTTTATGTGTTTAAGTTTATGAGCATGCCCAGTATGGCCTTCTGTATTTAATGTGTGGATCGAGTCCAGATAGTTTATACTGCAGTGCTGACCTTGGTGTTGTAAAGCAACAGATGGCATGCTGTTTCTTCAGGGTATCCATCAAGCATTTCGCATTGATGATTCCTACATTTCTGCATAGGATGTGGGGGGGCTCAGATGACTATTTCTACATTTCTATATGGGGGGGCACACCTGACTGTTATTACATTACTATATGGGGGGCACACCTGTCTATTTCTACATTTCTACACAGGGTTGGGGGGCACACATGACTGTTATTACATTCCTACGTAGGATGGAGGGGCTTACCTGACTATTTCTACTTTTCTCACATGGTTGGGGGGGGCACACCTGACTGTTATTACATTACTACATAGGGTGCGGGGGCTCACCTGACTATTTCTACACAGGAATGGGGGGAACACCTGACTGTTATTACATTACTATGTAAGATATGGGGGGCACACGTGACACTTGTACACATTTGCTATGATTGTACTGGTATGTCAGGTACTCCATTTCACTCTGTATTGTTAACTATCATGCTGACTAGAGGCATACCAGTGTATTACACATTGTGGCTTTGGTTGCCCTACATATTATTGTCTGACCTCCTACCCTTCAGAACTAATATCCCACTGCCTGCCCTGCTGTTGTCTGTCTGTGTAGACCTGGGGGTGGGGTTAACCATAGCCATCATTCAGGGGCCATAGCAGAGGCTCTGTTTGGGTTTGTCTACACCTGTCCTGCTGGCTGAGACTGTTGTTGGGTATGTGAACCGCCCTGACTGGCATGTGTGGGTCATATGGACACACATGTCGCTAAGCACATTTCCTGCACCCTTTGCAATACTATCTACTATGGTGACTCCAGTATGTGTTACAGATGTCATGGTGCCACTATAGTGTCTACTGTCTGCTGCCATGACATTCAGCCACCCAATTCCCTTGCATGCTCACATCCATTCCATAGATATAGGTAAATACACATTCTACTCCATTTGGCAATTGGTAGATTGATTGACTTAACTTGAGGGTGTGCCAGATTTGCAGATGGTGCTGGAGGGCTGCCTATGTTGGATGCACATAATACACTCCCTATACATGGTTGAGCACAGGTAGTGTCATGTTTGGTGTCCTTTTTACTGTATGTGTGAGTCAGAGAGCGGTGTCATTCCCTGGGTCCCTACTATGTCAGTGTATGTGCTATGCATTGTCTCCTTGCCGCAGCCTCAGCATACTGGGCACACCTCCATCTGCCTACTGGGACAGGCTCAGGTTGTTCCTTGTCTGAGTCACTCTGTTCCTTGCAGCCCTTGGCATTGGTGGTGGGCTGTGTGGCCCTGCCTCGTGCTGTTCCTGCTGTAGCTGTTTTGGCCAGATCATATTGTGTAGCATGGCACATACCATACAATTTGTGTACATGTAGCTGGTGAGTACTGCAAGGCTCTACCGGATGTGTCCAGACACCAGAACCATGACCTAACCATCCCAAACACATGCTCGATTATAAGTCTGGTCTGTGCATGTGCCTCATTATGGCGTTGTTGTTCAGGTGTGTGTGCATTTCTGATGGGTGTCATCAGCCACTGCTTGAGTGTGTAACCAGCATCCCCCACTAGGTGACCATAGGGGATATCCCCATTGGTAAACCTCTGGTACAGCTGCGTCAGATGCCATAGGTGGGAATCGTCATAGCTTCCAGTGCAGCCAGCACACACATTCATTATAATGCCCTGGGCATCACATACGACCTGGTAGTTGATGGAGGGGATGCCCCTGCGGTTGATGTAGGCCCAACCCTGATCACCAGGTCGTGCTTTGATGCATATGTTTGTGCAGTCTATACCACCCACTACCTCAGGGTATTCTGCTATTTGGTGGAAGAGATACATATTGCTGGTCAACACCTCACAGGTGTTGAGGAAATATACATGCTCACTGGCATGTGCTGACATGGCATCCAGGAACTGGTGAAATACTCTGGATGCTGATTCGTGTGAGATCCCCATGATATCCCCAGTTGAGCTTTGGGAGGTACCTGTACCTAGTATTCCTAGGCCTACACACACCTTGTTATCCACTGGGATGGGTTCCCCTCGGTCAGTTTGGTGTGTCAGGTGTGTCCGGCACAGCTCAATAATTTGCTGTAAGAGGTCTCTGTCCACCCTATAGTGCTCCACTATTTCCAGCTCATGTAGCCCCTGGTAGGTTACCCTGGGTCTGTACACTCTTCTGTGTCTCCTCACTGTGGGTTGTTCGGCAGCATTCATATCCTCACCACACTCAGCCTCTTGCACATGTTGTTCTATATTGCCTGCTGCAGCCCTTCTCATTTTGTAGGTTTGTTTGTTAAACTTTCCCCACTTGTGTACACCGGTGGTGTAGAGTGTGAAAAAAAACAGAGGGAAAGGTATTTGCATAGTTTATAGTAGTTTTCTGGGCTGGGCTGGTCTGCTGCCTGTGTAATTGACTGATTCTGATACATTTCACCTGCCAGCTAAGCTAGTTCTCCTTGATTACCTTCCTACTGCTGTTTTCCTTTTCCATTGCCTTCCTGTTTAAGCCCGTGTGCATGCCGCACAAACAGAGTGCTCAAATGTGCATACTGCTATTTCCTGGTTTAACTTCTTTTTTCTTCCTGTAAATCCCGGTGCGTGGCACGCACACCCGCTTAGGCTTTGTAAAGAGTGATAAGCAGGTTTAGACACACCCCCTAGCTTAGCTGTGCTGAGCTAGGAGAAAACCCGACCCACAGGGTTCCAATCCACTTACAGTATGCCTGACACCCCCCCCCCCCCATGATGTCACCTATCTCCTAGGCTTGCACCAGGCTATTCCTACTCTTACAACAAGTTCCAGAAGCTCCAAAAGCTCCAAAAATGTAAAACTAAAATACTGGAACACAACACGAACAGCACACAATGTTTGAATGTCTTTTAATTCTGGTACCTTGGCCTTCGCCTTCTCATGGAATACGTATTCCATGAGAAGACAAAGGCCGAGGTACCAGAATTAAAAGACATTCAAACATTGTGTGCTGTTCGTGTTGTGTTCCAGTCTTTTAGTATTCCTACTCTTACACTCTTGGGACCTGACTCACATTTGCAAACGATTACCCGCTAATTCATAGTTACATGTCTCGCACTGAACCTCCCCCTTAGCAACCACTACTCACTGGCCAGGTTGTCTTCTGCCTGCCAATGACTTGCATGGCAGAATAGTGATTTTAGTTAGACTGCTTATTTTAGGTTTATTTTATTATTTTCCCCCCGATCCCATTTGTATGCCACTGCTCTGCGCTTAAACAATAAAAGTTGATTTTTGTATTCTTTTTTTTTGTTTGCAATGCCAATGGTCTTATACTTGGCCACTGTCATGCTTACTACATGATATGTAGTCTTTATTTGGGGCTGTCACAGCTCTGTTTTGGATTTTGCAGAAATGTACTCGGTTACTAACCAAGTTAATTTCTGCAAGCTTCCTAGATTGCAAAATCACTTCATTTGCATAATATTCTCCTGCAAATGGGGTGATTTGCATACCAGGGCTTAGTCATTGCAGGATTAGTGCAGGAGTACTCATGCATGCTCCTACAGGCTGTTCTGGATCACATGGCAGACATATTGCCTGCTTAAGCTCCTGCACTGATCTTGCACTCCGTGCAAGCTTTTGAGAATCCAGGTTAGTGGTTTTTTTCCTCTCAGTAATGCAATGCTTTTGAGGGATGGCCTAGCAAAGGCCAGTAATCCTGCTTTTAGTGAGAACAGCAATGTGTAAAATTGGCCTTCTTTTCTGGGCTTCTGCAGTAGCTTTAGGTTTAATTTTGTCTGTCAGTTTGGCCCCAGTTAATCTAATGGCCTATTATAAGCATCATTCACTGGGGTTGCTTTGCAACCTCTCTGGTCATATTTTAATTTAATTCACTCAGCTTTAGTTGTCACAGTTTCAGGGCTACTCAAATTCATTATGTTTTCAGCTTAAGGTTAAGGGCTGCATAGACATGCAGTACCAGATTTGTTTAACTGATAGGTGCAGTAAATGTAGCCATGTTGATTTGCTGTTTCTTTAATTGTCAAAGATTACAAAGGAGTGCAAGGTGTGGGTACTTTATATAAGTGATAAATGTATTTAATGTATACCCATGGCTTTACTTTCATTGGTGCATCATTGCAGGGTATGTATACATTACAAATATTACATTTGTTGTCTTGGAAACTGTGATTTCAGCAGCAAGGAGAACCTTTCAGTTGTCCAGCATTACATGGCATGTACACATTGTGGCTATTAAATCTTCTGTTTTGAGTACTGTACTTTAGCAGTTGTGATAGCCTTCAAGAATATGAATAAACAAATGGCTCATTACTGGCCATTTAGAGTCTAAGTGATGTGGTGCAAGGTATACATTGCGTTGTTTTTAATAAGAATCTGGCCAGAAATGTGTGTATGTGTGTGTATGTCTGTGTGTGTGTGTGTGTGTGGGGGGGGGGGGTTATATCATTGCCAGATCTTTAGTTTGGATGTGTTGGTATTATAAGTGGTAAGTGTTTGAGACATATGCTCACATATTTATGTAAAAAGATAGAGCAAAAATAAAATAACAATGAAGACATATGCACTATCACAGGCATAGCTAAATGGAACATATCTTAACTGTTCCAGAATGTCAAGGACACCCTTGTTTTTTATTTATTTATTTATTTATTTAACATTTGTTTACTGGAGAGTTCCGACTGGGCTAGTAGCTTGTTTTCAGTGGAGATCTGTGGAGAAACTCTTCAGTGGAGATCTGTGGAGAAACTCTTCAAGTACAATACAATATTCCTTGTCAAAATACATGAATACTAAGTTCAAAGTACAGCAAATACATTAAATAGAATTTACAGTGAAAGACTATTACTGGTGGGTCAGTTACCCATGGAGAGGAGTGGTGACATCAAGAAGAATAGTAAAGATTATTTAGATGACATAGGAACATCCAATAGGATTTACAGTATACAACAGGTGGGCCATTGACCCTTGGAAGGAAGTGTCAACAGCAAGATAACTAACCATTATTATTTAAGAGACGCAGCTATATCAACAGTATAGGTAGAGATCAATGAACACTGCCACCAAATATTCTTGATGGTATAAGGAGAGAAGATTAGAAGGGAATAGGGGTGAAATGAGAAGAGAAGAATGTGAGGAGATAGAAGGAGGGTGTGGAAAAGGAGAAGGGGTGAGAAAATTGATGATAGTGGAAAAGAAGAAAGAGACAGGAGATCTGAATAGTAAATAAATGAGACAGTAAATGAAAAGGAAGGAAATAAAAAGGATGGCAACATTAGTCAGCCAGAGGAAGTGCATGAGTAGAGCCAGTTATTAGAGAAATGTGCCTTCAGGAGTTGTTTAAACTTGCTTGTGTTGGGAGTATTTAGGCTGTATTGGGGGATGGAGTTCCAGGCTTTGGAAATAATCTTGGACTAAAGAGAATCTCCAAAGATGTTATTGGATTTGGTGACATTTAACTGGAGTTTGTGAGTATATCTTAATATTCTTTTATTTCAGTAGGGTAGAATGGGATTTTGGGGTGCTGGGCATTTGTGTGGTTGATTTATGATGATAAGGGCAGTTATAAGTTGATTTAGGGACAAGAGGCTGGGTAATTTTAACCATTTTAATTTGTGTATGGCAGGAGAGTGTTTAGATATGTATGATAAGATAGTAGTGAATTTGATGATTTTGTGGTAACAGGCCTCTAGACTAGTTAGATCTTTTTTTTTAAGCTTAGTGAAGATTGGAGAGGCATACAGCTGTGTAGAAAGAAGGTGGGTCCTAACAAATGCTAGCCTAGTGGAATCAGTTAGGAATGGTTTGACTCTGTAAAGTGAGCCTAGTTTGATGTGGGTCTTTTTGATGATGAGTGCTACATGTTTAGCAGTTCTCAAGCTACTATCAATGGTGACACCAAGTAGTTTGGTATGAGAGACAGGTTCAGTTATTGTTTTATTAGATGAATAAATAAGAAAGGGTGATAGTTGATCAGTGGACTATTTATTAGAGAAGAGCATTCATTTTGTTTTGTTTGGATTTAAGATGAGCTGATGGTTGGAGAGGTAGAATCCTATGGCTGAGAAGGATTTTTTCTTGTAGTTGTGGAAGGAGGGTGCAGCACATTACAGAGTGGAGTCATCTGCATATTGTATTGTGGTTGCAAGGTGAGTAGCAGTGTGGAATTTGTAAAGACAGCAAACAGAAGTGGCCCTAAAACTGATCCTTGGGAAACACCATCGGTTATGGGTAAATGGGATGAAAGATTGTTTTGCCATTTTACAGCTTGCTGTCATTCTAGTAGGTAATTATGAAACCAAGAGAGGACTGAGTGGGACAGGTTTAGGGTAGAGAGTTTGTTGAGGAGATTTTGGTGGGATTCTGTGTCAAATGCCTCTGAAATCTCTAGGAAGATAGCAGAGACATATTGGCCATCATTTTCAGTTGGTTTATCGAGTTGGTGCTATGGTTGGAGAAAAAAAAAACATGTTGGGAGTTGGTTAGGAAGTTGTTACTGGCTAGATAGGTCATAAGTTGCTAGTGTATGCATTTTTCTAGGATTTTTGAAAGAGGTGATAAAATGGCTATTAGTCTACAGTTGGAAAAATCTGTTGAGGTGCCACCTTTTTTGTATTGGAATGATGTAGGTAATTTTCCAGATCTTAGGGATATATTGCTTTGATTGATTGATTGATTGATCAATAGAGAGAGATTGGGTAGGAGATGGCTTCAGCTGCTATCTTGAGATATTCATTAGGTAGTAGGTCTGTGGCTAGGGATGTAGGTTGTAGTTTATTTAGCAATATTTTTATGCTACTTGTTTGGACTGCTTTTAGAGAGAAAGAACTGATGGTGGCTTCTGTTATGGTTGGAATAGATAGGGGAGTATTGTTATTATTCACCAGGAATAGTATTGAGTTGTTCAAATGGGTGGCTAGGCTGTCTTTATTGTTTGTGGTAGTGGGGGTTGGGGTTAAGGACTCACCAGGTTGTAATAGTTATTTTAACAGCTTGCCAGAATTTTGGGGGATGGTTGTTTTGATGAGTTTATTATATTTTGCAAGGAGGTTTTTTGTCGTTTTTAATTTTTTTTTTGTTGGATTTGTTTCTTAATTGTCTTTATATTTCAAAGGAGGATTGGCTTTTATTACAGGGGTATAAAGACCAAGCTTTGTCTCTTTGTTTGCGTAACTAATTAGTTTCTTTTGACAACCATGGAGTATAGTTAGAATTAACTTGGATATTTCTGAGGGGAGCTAGACTGTTTAGAAAGTTGAGGAATTTGGCATTAAAGTATTCCACAGCTGTCTATAGATAGAAATGAGATAATGGGATCCAGTCACAGTATTGTCGGAGTAAATTAAATGTTGTGGCTGAAAATTGTTTTATGTTGTGGATATATTTATAGATGATCTGTTTTGGTAGTGTAGGGCGATGCTTAAGTTGATAGGTGGGAAGGTGATCAGTTAGGCTGTCTGGAAGGCACTCTGCCTGAGAGACCAGTGAGGGCTTATTGGTTAAGCACCAGTCTAATATAGATTGTGTGCTACTATGATTATCAATTCTTGTTGGTGATTTTATGAATTGGGTAAATCCATATAGGTTTATAAAGTTGGAGAGGTCATCCATATAGGTTTATAAAGTTGGAGGGGTCATTTGAAGCACAGGTATACCAGTCGGTATTAAAGTCCCTCGTTATTATGGTTTCATGGTTGAATGTGGAGGATTACCAGGATAGAAGGTTCTCGATGATGGTTAGATTGTTTCCAGAGGGATATAGACTGAAATTATGATAATGTGTTTTTCTTGGTTGACTTCAAGACAACAGGTTAGCATTTCAGTGTTGTTGACACCTTGGGGGTTAATTGTATTTGTTTAAGTTTTAGAGTATCTTTATATATTATGG